>NC_134362.1:201796042-201983542 GCF_048569485.1 Anomaloglossus baeobatrachus | reverse complement strand
GCAACAGAGACCCCGATTATTCCAGCAGCGCACAATGCCCATCAATGAAGCCATAAAGCACACATGGACGCAGACTCCAGAGCTCATCAGCGCGGGCCTCAGTCTTCTCTGGCACAAGAGTGTGAGAAATACCAGCGACAGAACTGCTGACACAGCACAAGTGTCCTGCACCTCACAAATACTTTCCCCGAGCCGACGGCCGACATCTAACAGCATCGTAATGTGACCTACATACTGATGGGAGGGAGCGTCATACATGGGGGGCAAGGGGCGACGCAGCAGCTCAGGTCACAGCCCAACCGGGTACAACAAGTGTCACTGTATTCTGCACTCCAAGTGTCGGCGTCATTGTCCCGTACCCCAAGAGTCAGTGTCATTGTCCCGTACCCCAAGAGTCAGTGTCATTGTCCTGTACCTTGGAGGTTGAGGTCATTATCCCGTACCACGAGTGTTGGCGACATTGTCCCGTACCCCAAGAGTCAGTGTCATTGTCCCGTACCTTGGAGGTTGAGGTCATTATCCCGTACCACGAGTGTTGGCGACATTGTCCCGTACCCCAAGTGTCGGCGTCATTGTCCCGTACCTCATGGGTTGACCTCATTGTCCCGTACCCCCAAGTGTCAGCATCATAGTCCCGTACCCCCAAGTGTCGGCGTCATTGTCCCGTACCCCAAGTGTCGGCGTCATTGTCCCATACCTTGGAGGTTGACGTCATTGTCCGGTACCCCCAAGTGTCGGCGTCATTGTCCCGTACCCCAAGAGTCAGTGTCATTGTCCCGTACCCCAAGAGTCAGTGTCATTGTCCCGTACCTTGGAGGTTGAGGTCATTATCCCGTACCACGAGTGTTGGCGACATTGTCCCATACCCCAAGTGTCGGCGTTATTGTCCCGTACCCCAAGTGTCGGCGTCATTGTCCCGTACCTCATGGGTTGACCTCATTGTCCCGTACCCCCAAGTTTCGGCATCATAGTCCCGTACCCCCAAGTGTCGGCGTCATTGTCCCGTACCCCAAGTGTCGGTGTCATTGTCCCATACCTTGGAGGTTGACGTCATTGTCCCGTACCCCCAAGTGTCGGCGTCATTGTCCCGTACCCCCAAGAGTCGGCGTCATTGTCCCGTACCCCCAAGAGTCTGTGTCATTGTGCCGTACCTCGGAGGTTGACGTCATTATCCCATACCCCGAGTGTTGGCGACATTGTCCCGTACTATAAGTGTCGGTGTCATTGTCCCGTACCCCCAAGCGTCGGCGTCATTGTCCCGTACCCCCAAGAGTCTGTGTCATTGTCCCGTACCTCGGAGGTTGACGTCATTATCCCATACCCCGAGTGTTGGCGACATTGTCCCGTACTATAAGTGTCGGTGTCATTGTCCCGTACTTCGAGAGTTGACGTCATTATCCCGTACTCCGAGTGTTGGTGTCATTTGGTCCTCAAACTTGACTCTGAGCTGTAAAATGGCTGTAAAATGGTCGTAGTAAGGGCTAGGGGGCTGCAAAAGGAAGCAAATTGGGGGTAAGAGCAGGACAGTTACCCTGCAAACAAATGTAGATGACTTAAAGGGGTTCTGTGACCATGGCAATCATGGTTAGATAGCAAGTAAATGAATAAAATATAAATGATAAGAGTGCCCCTACAGAGACTGATGTCAGAGTGCCCCTACAGATCATAAATTGTAAGAGTGCCGCCAGAGAGCCTGTTTTCACAGTTTCCGAACAGAGCCACAATTCCACCTCCAGTACTCTCCAACTGCTGCAGTTAAACACCTTGTGGTTGGATTTTGGATTGAGCTGGCGGTCCACCTCGAAGCTGGGAAGAGTTCCCCCCCACAGAGCCACAATTTTAAGAGTGCCTGTACAGAGCCTGTTTTCAGAGTTCACCTACACAGCCAAAATTGGAAGAATTCCCCCACAGAACGTTAAAAAATGCCCCTTC
Source organism: Anomaloglossus baeobatrachus (assembly GCF_048569485.1). Lineage (NCBI taxonomy): Eukaryota > Metazoa > Chordata > Amphibia > Anura > Aromobatidae > Anomaloglossus > Anomaloglossus baeobatrachus. The sequence goes on along the minus strand of NC_134362.1, from coordinate 201,981,610 downwards.
TGAGCTTGTTTTCACCGTTCCCCCGCCTAGCCAATATCCCAGCTCGAATAGCGTACACTACAGATTAGATATCGAGCTGGTGGTCCGCCGCGAGGCGTACTTCCGCCAGTCCCGGCCCCTTTGCCTTGGGGCACCTCCCCGATGCTCTTGACTGAGTGTCCGGGGGTCCGAAGCATTTACTTTAAAAAAAATTAGCGTGTTCAAAGCAACCACGCCTGAATACTCCAGCTAGGAATAATGGAAGAAGACTCCAGTGTAATTTTGTTTGTCGGAATCTGGGCCACGGTTAAGAGGGACGGCCACCCAGTAATCTGCACTGGTAACAATCTGGGCACGGACGCTTGTATTGGCTCATGTGTGCGACGCTGCCCAGAGGCAACGACAAGCTGTCCTCGGTGGGAGATGTATCGTCTGTGTCCCCTGTAGACCCCCAACCACACTCCAGTGATGCCCATGAGCTGCTGTGAGCGCCACCCTGCTGTGAACACAGCTCCTCATCCTCCAAAACTGTCTCCCGGCTGAACAAGTGTGTAACTGACCACGGCATTCTCCTGTCTGGAAACCTAAATTCCACCTGTTCCTGGACACAATATGCGTAAAATTATGCCATCCCCCATCTCATCTGATCCCACCTCCCATGGAGTCTACGGTGGTCCAACGCTCAGCTGACATTGTTCCCATCACGTAGATGGGAAGTTTTAGGCTTTCTCTTGTCTGGAAACCTAAATTCCACCTGTTGCTGGACACAATATGCGTAAAATGATGCCATCCCCACCATCTCATCTGATCTAACCTCCCATGGGGTCTACGGTGGTCCTAGTAAAAGGATAAGGCACAGCCAATATGGTAGAGGTATATCGAGGTGCACTTGTTGGTTTCCAAACCGTAAGTCAATCAAATAGGTACAAGGCACTCTCAAGGGTTAATTTTCATATAATTTATTCCAAAATAGGCTTAAACATGTGACGTTTCAGCCACTAGGTGGCCTTCATCAGACAACTGGTATCATAAACTGGCCAAAATTGGAGTGTCAAGGCAACGGTGTCCACCGGCACGCAGCATAGCGGTGGACACCGTTGCCTTGACACTCCAATTTTGCCTAGTGGCTAAAGCGTCACATGTTTAAGACTATTTTGGAATAAATTATATGAAAATTAACCCTTGAGAGTGCCTTGTACCTATTTGATTGACTTACGGTGGTCCTACGCTCAGCTGACATTGTTCCCATCACATAGATGGGAAGTTTTAGCCTTACTCTTGGCTGGAAACCTAAATTCCACTTGTTCCTGGACACAATATGCCTAAACTTATGCCCCCCCCCCAATCTCATCTAATCCCACTTCCCATTGAGTCTGCGATGATCCCGCGCTCAGCCTGTGACACCTCTGAGGCTTCAGTCGCCACAGGGTACTGCGCCTCACTTAAGGTGCAGTATTCATTCTGGGTAAGGAGGAGGTCATTGCCGGTGTAATCTCATTTCATCCATACACACAGCGTAGTAGCCAACCAGTAGGGCTGGCTAGGGTAGATGTTGGAGGTGGCTGTCATGGGAAAGGGACTTTCCACTCCCTAGTTAGCACCTGGGAGGTGAAGCTACACAGGTGGGAAGAAGGAGCAACATTCACACATAGTCAGTCCGCTCAGGACAGATGAGGACTCAAGTCGGGACCTCGGTCCAGACAACACCACACCGCTGAGGAAGGAAGCAAACCGGGGCGCCCGCGGCTTAGAGCTGGAAGCTCAGCCCGGGCCCTCGAAACCTGGGGTGGAGATAACTCTGGGAGAAAGGCTCATCCATCACTACACTGGCGGTGACCCCCGAATTATCCGGGATCGACTGAGGCCCATCATGGTGGAAGCCGGCACTCTGCGGGTGACGATATTACAGTGAGTAAAGAACTTGAACTGCAATTCCTGGTGTCGTCCCCATCCTTGCCAGCACTGTTGCCCCGCGCTCCGGCGCCATCAGCTACTACTTCAACCATCATCCTCCCTGGGGCCTAGCTCTACCTGTAGGGAGCTGCAACATCCGAGTTGCATTACCATCCGACCCCAGAAGAGAGAGACCTTCCACAGCGGCGACTTTCCTCATAGCCGCATACCACAGGTGGCGTCACGAGACAACTACTCCCTTCATCCCCCAGCCCCTCCATCCTCTTTAGTGACACCGATGGGGTCACGGAACCGAACTAGGCCGCCGTGACAAGCCCAAACATCATCGGCCCGGTGACGAGTGGTGAACCCAGGGACCCCGTGGGCGCTCCCTGCACCCTCTTCTCCCGCTCCCTGCACCCTTTCACTCCTACAACCAGGCATTGCTCGTTGCGCCCATCTCATTGACGGTACGTTTTCTGCTTCTCCCGCTACCTGCACCCTTCCACTCCTACAATCAGGAATTGCTCGTTGTGCCCATCACATAGACAGGAAGTTTTCGGCTTCTCCCGCTGCCTGCACACTTCCACTACTACAACCAGGCATTGCTCGTTGCGCCCATCACACAGACAGGAAGTTTTCGGCTTCTCCCGCTGCCTGCACCCTTTCACTCCTACAACCAGGCATTGCTCGTTGCGCCCATCACATAGACGGTAAGTTTTTGGCTTCTCCCGCTACCTGCACCCTTCCACTCCTCCAACCAGGAATTGCATTTTGCGCCCCATCACACAGACAGGAAGTTTTTGGCTTCTCCCGCTACCTGCACCCTTCCACTCCTCCAACCAGGAATTGCTCGTTGAGCTCATCACATAGACAGGAAGTTTTGGGCTTCTCCCGCTACCTACACCCTTCCACGCCTACAACCAGGCATTGCTCGTTGCGCCCATCACATAGACAGGAAGTTTTGGGCTTCTCCCGCTCCCTGCACCCTTCCACTACTCCAACCAGGATTTGCTCGTTGAACTCATCACATACACAGGAAGTTTTGGGCTTCTCCCGCTACCTGCACCCTTCCACTCCTCCAACCAGGAATTGCTCGTTGAGCTCATCACATAGACAGGAAGTTTTGGGCTTCTCTCGCTACCTGCACCCTTCCACGCCTACAACCAGGCATTGCTCGTTATGCCCATCACATAGACAAGACGTTTTGGGCTTCTCCTGCTACCTGCACCCTTCCACTTCTCCATCCAGGCATTGCTTGTTGTGCCCATCACATAGACAGGAAGTTTTGGGCTTCTCCCGCTACCTGCACCCTTCCACTCCTACAACTAGGAATTACTCGTTGCGACCATCACACAGACAGGACGTTTTCGGCTTCTCCCGCTACCTGAGCCCTTCTACTCCTACAACCAAGCACTGCTTGTTTCGTCCTCCTGTAAGGTGTCAGGCCTCATGAGATCAGCACTGGGGATGGGTAACCCGGTGTCGGCGCAGATACGTCCTGATGGAGAAATAATGACTCTAATCGTCCAAACGAGTGAATGTGAGCGAGACATTCATCATTATTACCCTCGTTATCTCGCATTGATTGGAATATTATACCGACATCCTGCACATCCAGAAACTTTTTCCCTCCTAGCAATGGAACGGAAACGCTGCGTTAACCCTTGAGCAATAAGTCCGGGCTCCGCGTTTGCATCTTCTCGTTAAATCGACACATATATTATTCAAATTGGGTCTGATTGTTCCTAAATGATCTGCACCGACTCGTGTATATATCCATCACCGCGCAAATATGGCTCCAACATTGGCGCCTACAAATACATACAACCCCCCATATACACCATACTATGAATCAAGGGGTGTCCGGCAACGCCTCCCCCCCCCCAATATATTCTCCACCAATGCGATTTTGGAAAATCAAAGTGGATTGGAACAATGTGGCAGAACATGGCAACAGGTATTGTTACATATGTTCAAGAGAGAAAAAAGTTTCACAAACATTGAAGGGAGCACCGGAGTAAAATGAGGCAGAAATGGTCATTTTTTCAGAAACAGCGCCATTTCTATACGCAGGCCGTGTCTGGTATTGCAGGTTAGCCACAAAAAAAAAGCTACAACTGTCGGCTTTTCCTAACTTGAAATGGGTGATAATATAGAACAATAGCTCATTACAAAGTGGCTATTAATTGTAGGCCTTGCCTAACTTGATATGGCTGATAGAATAATAGCTCATTGCAATGTGGCTATGTTATCAATGGTAGGCCTTTGATAAAGTGAAATGGCTGATAAAATAGAATAATAGCTGATTACAAAGTGGCTAGCAATTGTAGGCATTTTCCAACTTGAAATGGCTGATATAGAATAATAGCGGATTACAAAGTGGCTAGCAATTGTTGGCATTTTCCAACTTCAAATGGCTGATAAAATAGAATAATAGCTGATTACAAAGTGGCTAGCAATTGTACGCCTTTCCTAACTTGAAATGGCTGATAAAATAGAATAATAGCTGATTCCAAAGTGGCTAGCAATGGAAGGCCTTTCCTAAGTTCAAATGGCTGATAAAATAGAATAATAGCTCATTTCACATCTATGCATGTTGAGCACTCTCAGGTATACAGAAAGCTCCATTATTGCGGCAAAAATAGCCAAGGGATTCACCATGTGTGAACAGAGCCTATCCAAATTGAAATGGCTGATAACATCGAACAATAACGCTGCTCATGTCTACAATCTGGAACTTCATCCCAACTTGAAATGGCTGATACCAGAGAACAAGAACGCCGCTCATGTCTACAATCTGGAACTTCATCGCAACTTGAAATGGCTGATACCAGAGAACAAGAACGCCACTCATGTCTACAATCTGGAACTTCATCCCAGCTTGAAATGGCTGATACCAGAGAACAAGAACGCCGCTCATGTCTACAATCTGGAACTTCATCGCAACTTGAAATGGCTGATACCAGAGAACAATAACGCTGCTCATGTCTACAATCTGGAACGTCATCCCAACTTGAAAAGGCTGATACCAGAGAACAATAACGCCGCTCATGTCTACAATCTGGAACTTCATCCCAACTTGAAATGGCTGATAACATGGAACAATAACGCTGCCGATGTCAACAATCTGGAAATTCATCCCACCTGTAAATGGCTGATACCAGAGAACAACACCTGGTGTTTAGCGGTGTTTATTGTCTCGGTGCCTCCCCGCCGGAGATGCACCTGGTGAGCCGCCCCTGGCCCCATGCTGGCCGCCCCCACACGCCATTTCCCAGCATTGAATGAGCAGCAGATGTCTTATTGGAAAGTGATAAGAATGTGCCCGTTACCTGCCAAACGTGCCACGTTCCGGAGCCGCCCCGGCCCTATGGACCCGGCCATCACCTGAGTGCGCCGAGCCCCGGCAGAGGATTCAGATGAGCGCTGATCGGCCGTCACAGGAAAACAGCTCTCATACTGCGCGACTGAGAACTTCAGATGAAAGCGCCGCAGAACAAAGGCGTTCCTGTGTGCCGAGATCCGCGCACATTCCCAAATATTATATCAGTCAACGAATACAGATCCCCGGACTAATAATGACAAGTAACAGATGGACGGCCGCAGCGCCATAATGGAGCGAAAGACTGATCTCAGCACAACCAAAAGCCATCCACACAGAGAACGCGGGATACAAAGCCAGACATTATCCAACAGTGCGGGGGATATATCACCATATAATGTACAGGAGCAGGGGGATATATCACTATATAATGTACAGGAGCGGGGGGATATATCACTATATAATGTACAGGAGCGGGGGGGATATATCACTATATAATGTACAGGACCGGGGGATATATCACTATATAATGTACAGGAGCAAGGGGGATATATCACTATATAATGTACAGGAGCGGGGGGTATATCACTATATAATGTACAGGAGCGGGGGGATATATCACTATATAATGTACAGGAGCAGGGGGATATATCACTATATAATGTACAGGAGCGGGGGATATATCACTATATAATGTACAGGAGCGGGGGGATATATCACTATATAATGTACAGGAGCAGGGGGATATATCACTATATAATGTACAGGAGCAAGGGGGATATATCACTATATAATGTACAGGAGCGGGGGGATATATCACTATATAATGTACAGGAGCAGGGGGATATATCACTATAAAATGTACAGGAGCGGGGGGGATATATCACTATATAATGTACAGGACCGGGGGATATATCACTATATAATGTACAGGAGCAAGGGGGATATATCACTATATAATGTACAGGAGCGGGGGATATATCACTATATAATGTACAGGAGCGGGGGGATATATCACTATATAATGTACAGGAGCAGGGGGATATATCACTATATAATGTACAGGAGCGGGGGGGATATATCACTATATAATGTACAGGACCGGGGGATATATCACTATATAATGTACAGGAGCAAGGGGGATATATCACTATATAATGTACAGGAGCGGGGGGTATATCACTATATAATGTACAGGAGCGGGGGGATATATCACTATATAATGTACAGGAGCGGGGGGATATATCACTATATAATGTACAGCAGCGGGGGGGATATATTACTATATAATGTACAGGACCGGGGGATATATCACTATATAATGTACAGGAGCAAGGGGGATATATCACTATATAATGTACAGGAGCGGGGGGATATATCACTATATAATGTACAGGAGCAAGGGGGATATATCACTATATAATGTACAGGAGCGGGGGGATATATCACTATATAATGTACAGGAGCGGGGGATATATCACTATATAATGTACAGGAGCGGGGGGATATATCACTATATAATGTACAGGAGCAGGGGGATATATCACTATATAATGTACAGGAGCGGGGGGATATATCACTATATAATGTACAGGAGCGGAGGGATATATCACTATATAATGTACAGGAGGGGGGATATATCACTATATAATGTACAGGAGCAACGGATATATCACTATATAATGTACAGGAGCAGGGGATATATCACTATATAATGTACAGGAGCAGGGGGATATATCACTATATAATGTACAGGAGCGGGGGGATATATCACTATATAATGTACAGGAGCGGGGGGATATATCACTATATAATGTACAGGAGCGGGGGATATATCACTATATAATGTACAGGAGCAAGGGGGATATATCACTATATAATGTACAGGAGCGGGGGATATATCACTATATAATGTACAGGAGCGGGGGGATATATCACTATATAATGTACAGGAGCAGGGGGATATATCACTATATAATGTACAGAAGCGGGGGATTTATCACTATATAATGTACAGGAGCGGTGGATATATCACTATATAGTGTACATGAGCGGGGGGATATAGCACTATATAATGTACAGGAGCGGGGGGATATATCACTATATAATGTACAGGAGCGGGGGGATATATCACTATATAATGTACAGGAGCGGGGGATATATCACTATATAATGTACAGGAGTGGGGGATATATCACTATATAATGTACAGCAGCGGGGGGATATATCACTATATAATGTACAGGAACGGGGGGATATATCAGTATATAATGTACAGGAAAGGGGGGATATATCACTATATAATGTACAGGAACGGGGGATATATCACTATATAATGTCCAGGAGCGGGGGGATATATCACTATATAATGTACAGGAGCGGGGGGATATATCACTATATAATGTACAGGAGAGGGGGATATATCACTATATAATGTACAGGAGCGGGGGAGTATATCACTATATAATGTACAGGAACGGGGGATATATCACTATATAATGTACAAGAGGGAGAGAAATATAACTCTCTTAGGCATGGAGGTCACTGGAGTTTCACAGGAGCCTCTTTTTCCTCCTCATCCTCCATGATGACATCACGGAGCTGGTGGATGTTACAGACCTTGCGCGCCTCCACCTTCCATTTGAGGAGACTCCACAGACGCTCGGCTGTTCCAGCATCCAACACCTGTACCCTCAGTTTCTTTAGTGAGGCAGTGGGGGTCTTAGAGGTGTTTGGGGTCGTTATCATGGTGGAATATGAAGGGAGGGGCTCCTGCTCTGCTTCAGTATGTCCCAGCACATGTTGGCATTTATGGTTCCATCAATGAACTGTAGCTCCCGACAGCTGGCAGCACTCATGCAGCCCCAAACCATGAGACTCTCACCACCATGCCTGACTGTAGGCAGAACACACTTGTCTTTGTGCTCCTCACCTGGAGCCGTCGCACACGCTGAAACCATCTGATCCAAATAAGTTTATCTTGGTCTCATAAGACCCCAAGACATTTCCATGTCCTTAGTCTGCTTGTCTTCCGCAAACTGCGGCTTTCTTGTGCATTATCTTTAGCAGAGGCTTCCTTCTGGGATAGTAGCCATGCAGACCAATGTGATGCAGTGTGTGATGTATGATCTGAGCACTGACAGGCGGACCCCCACCCCTGTAACCTCTGCAGTTTGCAGCGTATGGGCTGAGCACTGACAGGCAGACCTCCCACCCCTGTAACCCCTGCAGTGTGCAGCGTACAGTCTGAGCACTGATAGGCGGACCCCCTACCACTGTAACCTCTGCAGCAATGCTGGCAGCGCTCGTACGTCTATACTGAAGAGGCGACATCTGGATATGACGCTGAGCACGTGCACTCAAATTCTGTGGTCGACCATGGTGAGACCTGTTCTGAGTGATCCTGTCTGGTTATACCTCTGTATGGTCTTGGCCATCGTGCTGCAGCTCAGTCTCAGGCTGGTGACAATCTTCTTATAGCCTCGGCCATCATTATGCAGAGCAATAATGCTATTTTTCAGACCCTCAGGGAATTCTTTCCCATGAGGAGCCATGATGAACTTCCAGTGACCAGTATGAGAGAGTGTGTGGGAGATAACACCAAACGTAACTCACCTGCTCCCCATTCACACCCGAGACCTTGTAACACTGATGAGTCACATGACACCTGGGACGGAAAATGGCTAATTGGCCACAATTTGACTATTTTCACTTAGGGGTGTACTTACTTTTGTTGCCAGCGGTTTAGACATTAATGGGTGTGTGTTGACTTATTTAGAGGACACCAAGGCTACCATGTTATACAAGCTGCGCACTGACACTGTGCATTGTATCACAGGGTCTATTGTCCCATGAAAAGATAAAATATTTACAAAAATGTAAGGGGTGTACTCACTTTTCTGACATACTTTTTCCGCTTCCATCCTTGCAGCGCCGCTCCTGCCCGTATATACATATATACATGTGATGTGTGTGGCAATGTGGTTTCCATCTGAACACAATCTTCTGATAAATATTTCATCTCTCCGTTTAGCAATAAACTGCAGGAGTTGGTGTAAAATAAAGACTTGTAAATTCCCGACCTTCACGTCTCAGGATTATGGAAGTCTTCACACAAGAATATTACATTCCTGCTCCATTCTGGAAATGATTCGCGGAGGTGCAGTCACCTAATCATGGGGCCGGTGCGCAGACTAAACAGGGGGGACGTTTCCAGCAAATAGAAGGATACAAATCCCCGGTGGAGGAGACACAGAAAGTACGACCTCGGATACATGTGCACCTCCAGCCATAGGCAGCAGAGTAATGGAATCTCATACGTATCACATATCTATCATGTTAATACCTCATATCCATCAGTCTATCTCCTATCACATCACATATCTCTCATCTCATATCCAGATATGAATCATCTATAGAATATCTATCAGATATCTATCATGTAAATATCTCATATCCATCAGACTATCTCATTTCACATCACATATCTCTCAGCGATATGATCTCATATCCAGTTATGAATCATCTATAGAATATCTATCACATCTCATATTCATCAGTTTATCTCATATCACATCACATACCTCTCATATTTCATATTATATCCAGATATGAATCATCTATAGAATATCTATCACATATCTATCGTGTAAATATCTGATATCCATTAGTCTATCTCCTATCACATCACATACCTCTTATCTATCTCATCTCATATCCATGAGTCTATCTCATATCCCATCACATATCTCTCACCTCAGATCCAGATATGAATCATCTATAGAATAGCTATCAAATATCTAACGTGTAAATATCTCATATCCATCAGACTATCTCGTTTCACATCACATATCTCTCAGCTATCTGATCTCATATCCATGAGTCTATCTCATATCACATCACATATCTCTCAGCTATCTGATCTCATATCCAGATATGAATCATCTATAGAATATCTATCACATATCTATAGTGTAAATATCAAATATCTCATATCCATCAGTCCATCTCATATCACATCACATATCTCTCATCTCATATTCAGATATGAATCATCTATAGAATATCTATCACATATGTATTGTGTAAATATCTCATATCCATCAGACTATCTCACATCACATCACATATCTCATCTATCTCATATCCAGATATGAATCATCTATAGAATATCTATCACATATCTATCGTGTAATTATCTGATATCCATTAGTCTATCTCCTATCACATCACATACCTCTTATCTATCTCATCTCATATCCATGAGTCTATCTCATATCCCATTACATATCTCTCACCTCAGATCCAGATATGAATCATCTATAGAATAGCTATCAAATATCTAACGTGTAAATATCTCATATCCATCAGACTATCTCACATCACATCACATATCTCATCTATCTCATATCCAGATATGAATCATCTATAGAATATCTATCACATATCTATAGTGTAAATATCTCATATCCATCAGTCTATCTCCTATCACATCACATACCTCTTATCTATCTCGTCTCATATCCATCAGTCCATCTCATATCACATCACATATCTCTCATCTCATATTCAGATATGAATCATCTATAGAATATCTATCACATATCTATCGTGTAAATATCTCATATCCATCAGACTATCTCATATCACATCACATATCTCTTATCTATCTCATCTCATATCCATCAGTCCATCATATATCACATATCTCTCATCTCATATCCAGATATGAATCATCTATAGAATATCTATCACATATCTACCGTGTAAATATCTCATATCCATCAGTCTATCACCTATCACATCACATACCTCTTATCTATCTCATATCACATCACATATCTCTCATCTCAGATCCAGATGTGAATCATCTATAGAATATCTATCACATATCTATTGTGTACATATCTCATATCCATCAGTCTATCTCCAATATGATTCATCTATATGAATATTTCCAGCTCTGAATCATCTATACAATATCTAATACAGATCTATCTAAGGAAATGACAGCAAAACTCCCAAGAAAGTGTAAAAATAGTCAATATTAACGGCCCATGTGACATGGTGACGCTTCGTTTCCTATGCTGAACCTTACTTGAGAAAAGATACACTGATAGATCAACTAATATATATATATATATATAGTAGTGCACTCAGGGGCACTCTCTCCCCATTCAGGCCCGTGCTGAAGGAGGGGTCCCGCCGACACCAGCAGCTATTTCAGCTGGATCTGAGTTCATCGGAAACATATTGTGGAGCAGAGATCCGCCGGCTCCCTGCACTGTAATACACATTGCTGTCGGCCAATCAGAGGCCAGCAGCTGATGTCAGCATTCAAATCATAGGCAGTGCATGAAACTGCTGCACGTTGCTTGCACAATGAAGTCAGCTGCCAGCTATGGAAGAGGACGCCGCAAATCGTGGGAGCGGGGGAAGGTGAGTAGAATCATTCATTTTCTTTATATTTGTTGGAGAAGAGTTGCAGAACAGAGACATTATTACTGGATGAAGCCCAGGATGGGGGACATTATATCAGGAAAGGGGGCCATAGATTATATGGAAGGGGCCCAGGATGGGGGACATTATACCAGGAAAGGGGGACATAGATTACTGGAAGCGGCCCAGGATGGGGCACATTATATCAGGAAAGGGGGACATGGATTACTGGAAGGGGCCCAGGATGGGGCACATTATACCAGGAAAGGGGGACATAGATTACTGGAAGGGGCCCAGAATGGGGCACATTATATCAGGAAAGGGGGCCATAGATTATATGGAAGGGGCCCAGAATGGGGGACATTATACCAGGAAAGGGGGACATAGATTACTGGAAGCGGCCCAGGATGGGGCACATTATATCAGGAAAGGGGGACATGGATTACTGGAAGGGGCCCAGGATGGGGCACATTATACCAGGAAAGGGGGACATAGATTACTGGAAGGGGCCCAGGATGGGGCACATTATATCAGGAAAGGGGGACATGGATTACTGGAATGGGCCCAGGATGTGGGACATTATACCAGAATGGGGGACATATATTACTAGAAGGGGCCCAGGATGGGGCACATTATATCAGGAAAGGGGACATATATTACTAGAAGGGGCCCAGGATGGGGCACATTATATCAGGAAAGGGGACATATATTACTAGAAGCGGCCCAGGATGGGGCACATTATATCAGGAAAGCGGGACATGGATTACTGGAAGGGGCCCAGGATGGGTGACATTACACCAGAATGGGGGACATATATTACTAGAAGGGGCCCAGGATGGAGCACATTATACCAGGAAAGGGGATATATTATTGGAAGGGCCCAGGATGGGGCACATTGTACCATGAAAGGAAACATATATTACTGGAAAGGGCCCAGGATGGGGAACATTATATCAGGAAAGGAGACATATATTACTGGAAGGGACCCAGGATTAGAGACTTTATATCAGAATGGGGGACATATATTACTAGAAGGGGCCCAATCCGGGGGATATATATACCAGGATGGGGAATATATATTACTTGAAAGGGCCAAGAATGGGGACATGTATAACAGAATGGGGGACACATATTACTCGAAAGGGCCCAATATGGGGGATATAGTACCAGGATGCGGGACATAAATTATAGGAAAGAGGCCCAGGATGGGGGCATTATGCCATGATGGGGGACATATATTACTGGAAGGGTCCTAGGATGAGAACATATATACCAGAATGAGAGACAAACATTACTAGAAGGGGCCCAGGATGGGGGATATGATACCAGGTTGGGGGACATTTATTACTGGAAATGATGGCCTGGGATGGGGAGCATTATACCATGAAGGGAGCACAGGATGGGGGGCACTATACCAGAAAGGGAGCCCTGGATGGGATGCATTAAACCATAAAGTGCCCAGGATGGAAGACATTTCACTGGGAAAGATATGCATTATACCTGAAAGGGGCCCAGAATGGAGGACATTATTCCTGGAAGGGAGATGTTATCACTGTAAAGGGGCCCAGGATGGGGGGCATTATACCAGGAAGGGAGCCCTGGATGGGATGCATTATACCATAAGGGGCCCAGGATGGCAGACATTTCACTGGGAGAAACATAGGCATTATACCAGAAAGAGGCCCAGGATGGAGGACATTATACCTGGAAGGGGGACGTTATTACCGAAAGAGGCCCAGGGTTGGGGATATTATACCAGAAAAAGGCTCAGGGATGGAGGACATTATTCCGAGAAGGGGCCAGGACGGAAGACATTATTACAGGAAAGGGTACATTGTTACATGAGAGGGCAAACACATATATGTTCACAGGATCTGTAATGCTACAAGGGCCCATACATCTAATGGGGGCACCAGCACAAATTTTGCACCGCAGCCCATCCGACTCTATGTAAGCCACTGTGTGCTCCTGTAGACTAATTAACTATTGGAGGTGTGCGGGCTCTATGTTAAGTTTTTTTATAGTATTTATTGGGGGGGGGGCTCCAGCTTGAGACCCCTAATCCCCCCACTTTTCTTAGTTGGGTTCCACGCCTGTGCCATGTTCTGGGTCGCAGAGCTCGCGGTCTACACAGCGATTGTGCGCGCTTGTAACAACAACCTGAAAATAGCAGTGAAGCCGTCCCCCGTTATTAGGCGTGAATACTTATCAATGAGATGAGAAGTGAAGGCAGCCATACATCTCTGCGAGGATTAATGTCAGCGCCACTTTGCTGTGATCCGCGGTGACAGCACGTCACATCCACAGGCACAATCCTGCGATCCGCGGGTTTTTTACACCCACAATCATGACCTGAAAAGTCTTCCTCTTTAAAGGTGGCGTCTATAATGTTCTCCGGAGAGCGGCCGTCCTCGCACAGGAGCATTTACCGCCATAAAGATCATCGCAGCCGTAACGGAAATCCTCCAACCCGGAGCTGACAAGGTGCCATATGTTGTCATCGTAAGTGGATGCAGATCAAAGTCATCCAGGAAACAGTCGCACCTGATGGCGGCGCGGGTGCGGCTCTCCGCGGTCGCCGACATCTTCAAATTGGTTTTCATAGGACGATTTTTCATGTAAATCATCGAGTTAAGAACAGTTACGTCTCTTACGACGTCCTGCGGTGATAACAAGAGTGAAGTGTTACCCCCCGGCGCCTGACGAGGGGCTGAGCGCAGTGTTCCTACTGCTCCAATACTGCACATACAAGACAATCAAGCGCTCTGAAAGTTTAAAGCACGCTCCTGAAATCCTCTGTGCTGCTTCTATCACTGTCAGCCTGTGATCATTTCTCTATTCACATCATAGCACTGCTCCTGGCACTCACAGGTCTGTCACTAACAGCATTGCAACGTGCGCAGGTCACTGCCTCCCCACAAGGCCAACACACTCATCTCCTGAAATCCTCTGTGCTGCTTCTATCACTGTCAGCCTGTGATCATTTCTCTCCTTAGATCATAGCACTGCTGCTGGCACTCGCAGGTCTATCTCTCACAGCATCGCAACGTGCACAGGTCACTGCCTCCCCACAAGGTCAACACACTCATCTCCTGAAATCCTCTGTGCTGCGTCCATCACTGTCAGCCTGTGATCATTTCTCTCCTTAGATCATAGCACTGCTTCTGGCACTCGCAGGCCTATCTCTAACAGCATCGTAACGTGCGCAGGTCACTGCCTCCCCACAAAGCCAACACACTCATCTCCTGAAATCCTCTGTGCTGCTTCTATTACTGTCAGCCTGTGATCATTTCTCTACTCACATCATAGCACTGCTCCTGGCACTCGCAGGCCTGTCTTCACTAACAGCATCGCAACGTGCACAGGTCACTGCCTCCCCACAAAGCCAACATACTCATCTCCTGAAATCCTCTGTGCTGCTTCTACTACTGTCAGCCTGTGATCATTTCTCTCCTTAGATCATAGCACTGCTTCTGGCACTCACAGGTCTATCTTCAATAACAGTATCGTAACGTGCACAGGTCACTGCCTCCCCACAAAGTCAACATACTCATCTCCTGAAATCCTCTGTGCTGCTTCTATCACTGTCAACCTGTGATCATTTCTCTCCTTGCATCATAGCACTGCTCCTGGCACTCGCAGGTCTGTATTCACTAACAGCATCGCAACGTGCGCAGGTCACTGCCTCCTCACAAAGCCAACATACTCATCTCCTGAAATCCTCTGTGCTGCGTCTATCAATGTCAGCCTGTGATCATTTCTCTCCTCACATCATAGTACTGCTTCTGGCATTTGCATGACTATCTCTAACAGCATCGCAACGTGTGCAGGTCACTGCCTCCCCACAAGGCCAACACACTCATCTCCTGAAATCCTCTGTGCTGCGTCTATCAATGTCAGCCTGTGATCCTTTCCCTCCTTACATCATAGCACTGCTGCTGGCTCTCGCAGGCCTATCTCTAACAGCATCGCAACGTGCACAGGTCACTGCCTCCCCACAAGGGCAACATACTCATCTCCCGAAATCCTCTGTGCTGCTTCTTTTACTGACAGCCCATGATCATTGATCTCCTCAGATCATAGCACTGCACCTGGCACCCGCAGGCCTGTCACTAACAGCATCGTAACGTGCACAGGTCACTGCCTCCCTACAAAACCAACACACTCATCTCCTGAAATCCTCTGTGCTTCTTTTATTGTCTGATCATTTCTATCATCACCTCATGGTAATACTTCTGCCACATGCTTGTCCTTGCTAATAGCAGCAAAGGGTGTGCAGGTCACTCCTTACCACAAAATCAACACAGTACGCTCAGGAAATACTATGTGCTACTGGAGGGGCACAGACTTTCACTGTCAGTCTGGGATATTTCCTTCCCCCATCACATGTAGCCCTATCTCTTATGATTTAAGCAGGTCACTGCCTGCCACAAAATCAGCACACTCCTCTCCTAACCTTCTCTGTGCTGCTGAAGGTGCAACCCCTTTCCCTCCCAGTCTGTAATCATTCCCCTTCTCACGTCCCTGTCTTCTTTGACATCATCATATACCTGAACGGTCCTTTTCTGAAATAGTACTGTTGCAAAATGTCTCATCATAACCAGTCCAGTCCTCAGTCAACATCAGAGTGCACAGGTCACTGCCCGCCACAAAATCAGTACACAAAATACTCTGCACAGCTGAACGTGCCACTCCTTTTACTCAGCCTGTGATCATTCTTCCCATCAAAGCATGATGGAGGCTCATCACAGCCTTTTGCTCTGGAATATCATCACATGAGTTTGCAGGTCACTGCCTCCCTCAAAATCAAGACAATCCTCTACTAATATACTCTGCACAGCTGAATGTGCCACTTCTTTTACTCAGTCTGTGATCATTCTTCCCATCAAAGCATGGCGCTGTCTCTTTCGCTGTGTCTGTCTCTTTCCCTGTGTATGTCTCTTTCCCTGTGTCTGTCTCTTTTCCTGTGTCTGTCTCTTTCCCTGTGTCTGTCTCTTTCCCTGTGTCTGTCTCTTTCCCTGTGTCTGTCTCTTTCCTTGTGTCTGTCTCCTGTCTGTCTCTTTCCCTGTGTATGTCTCTTTCCTTATGTCTGTCTCTTTCCCTGTGTATGTCTCTTTCCTTATGTCTGTCTCTTTCCCTGTGTCTGTCTCTTTCCCTGTGTATGTCTCTTTCCCTGTGTATGTCTCTTTCCCTGTGTATGTCTCTTTCCCTGTGTCTGTCTCTTTCCCTGTGTCTGTCTCTTTCCTTGTGTCTGTCTCTTTCTTTGTGTCTGTCTCCTGTCTGTCTCTTTCCCTGTGTATGTCTCTTTCCCTGTGTATGTCTCTTTCCTTGTGTCTGTCTCTTTCCCTGTGTCTGTCTCTTTCCCTGCATCTGTCTCTTTCCCTGCGTCTGTCTCTTTCCCTGCATCTGTCTCTTTCCCTGCGTCTGTCTCTTTCCCTGCGTCTGTCTCTTTCCCTGCGTCTGTCTCTTTCCCTGCGTCTGTCTCTTTCCCTGCGTCTGTCTGTCTCTCTCTTTCCCTGTGTCTTTCTTTCCCCGTGTCTGTCTCTTTCCCAGTGTCTGTCTCTTTCCCAGTGTCTGTCTCTGTCCCTGTGTCTGTCTCTGTCCCTGTGTCTGTCTCTGTCCCTCTGTCTGTCTCTGTCCCTCTGTCTGTCTCTGTCCCTGTGTCTGTCTCTGTCCCTGT
Organism: Anomaloglossus baeobatrachus; assembly: GCF_048569485.1. Classification (NCBI taxonomy): domain Eukaryota; kingdom Metazoa; phylum Chordata; class Amphibia; order Anura; family Aromobatidae; genus Anomaloglossus; species Anomaloglossus baeobatrachus. The sequence goes on along the minus strand of NC_134362.1, from coordinate 201,964,295 downwards.
GTCTGTCTCTGTCCCTGTGTCTGTCTCTGTCCCTGTGTCTGTCTCTGTCCCTGTGTCTGTCTCTATCCATGTGTATGTCTCTTTGCCTGTGTCTGTCTCTCTTTCTACCTGTCTCTCTCTTTCCCTGTGTCGCTCTCTTTCCCTGTGTCGCTCTCTTTCCCTGTGTCTTTCTCTGTCTATTTCTCTCTTTTCCTGTGTCTCTCTCTTTCCCTGTCTGTGTCTGTCTCTCTCCCTGGCTGCATTGTGAAGGGCCAACATTCTTCTGAAGTTCTGGCAGCACTGTGGCTCCCAGCTCCATTGACTGTAATGATGGCAGGTTTTTTGGCGATGTAAAGCTCAAATACATGTGGCGGCTGTGCAAAATTTTGTAATTGTAAATGCGACGGTGCATATTCCTTTAGCGGACATACACATATACACACACATACATACATACACATACATACATATACTCATACACACACATACATACATAAATACACACACATACATACACACATACATACACACATACATACACACACATACACACATACAGTACATACATACACTTAGCTTTATATATTAGATGGGATATTTCGGTAGTAAGTTTTGTAATGTTATTTGATAGTTTGGGTCTCGCGATTGGTATACGTTATATACTCTCCTACGGTCAATCTGATAATCCAGCAGTTAGTTCTGGATTACAGGGATGTGTAATTCCCCCCAGCAGGCAGCGGTAGGTGACAGGCAGCGGCGTCTCCGGCAGTCACGGACATCAGCTGTCTCTTCTGCGGTGACGGATGTCTCAGATGCGTCCAAGTACTTATGAATCTCGGCCATAAATGTAAATCTCGCTGTAGCTTAAGTGCACATAAATCCCGAACTTTTCTTTTAATCAGTTGTGCATTATATACGCGGGTGAGTAACGGCCGCGGAATGTCCTTTTAATCATCGCGACGTGGATCAGGAGCAGAAACTTTAACACCCACATTTATTTTTTATATAGAAATAACTTTCTTTAAAAGGCGTCGCTATAAGGTGAATCTGCCGGAGAGCGAGCGACTGCGACCCGTCATCCCTCATCTATTGGAAGCAGAGGGGGCTGAAGACAGAGCATCAATTCAATGCAGCGGAAGAAGAGTGTGATGATCATGTGGGAGAAAGTGACCTGTCCATTCACCTACTGATGTTTCAGTGGAAGTCTACGTGGTACATCAGAAGAGGCTGAAGACAGAGCAAAGGGGAACATCACAGCATCAGAAGAAGAGTGTGATGATCATGTGGGAGGCAGTGACCTGTCCATTCATCTATTAATGTTACAGTGCAAGTCTATGTGCTACACCAGAGGGGCTGAAAATGAACAATTCAAAGGGGATGATCGCAGCAGCAGAAGAAGAGTGTGATGGTCATGTAGGAGGCAGTGACCTGTCCATTCATCTATTAATGTTACAGTGCAAGTCTATGTGCTACACCAGAGGGGCTGAAAATGAACAATTCAAAGGGGACGATCGCAGCAGCAGAAGAAGAGTGTGATGATCGTGCTGGAGGCAGTGACCTGTCCATTCACCTACTGATGTTTCAGTGGAAGTCTACGTGGTACATCAGAAGAGGCTGAAGACAGAGCAAAGGGGAACATCACAGCATCAGAAGAAGAGTGTGATGATCATGTGGGAGGCAGTGACCTGTCCATTCATCTATTAATGTTACAGTGCAAGTCTATGTGCTACACCAGAGGGGCTGAAAATGAACAATTCAAAGGGGACGATCGCAGCAGCAGAAGAAGAGTGTGATGATCGTGCTGGAGGCAGTGACCTGTCCATTCACCTACTGATGTTTCAGTGGAAGTCTATGTGCTACACCAGAGGGGCTGAAAATGAACAATTCAAAGGGGATGATCGCAGCAGCAGAAGAAGAGTGTGATGGTCATGTGGGAGGCAGTGACCTGAACATTCACCTATTGAAGTTTCAGTGCAAATCTACATGTTACATCAGGGCGCTGAAGACAGAGCATCATGGAGACGATCAATTCAAAGTGGATGACCGCAGCAGCAGAAGAAGAGTGTGATGATCGTGCTGGAGGCAGTGACCTTTTCCATTCAACTATTGATGTTTCAGTGCAAGTCTGTGTGTTACACCAGAGGGGCTGAAAACGATCAATTCAAAGAGGATGATCACAGCAGCGGAAGAAGACTGTGATGATCATGTGAGAGGCAGTGACCTGTCCATTCACCTATTGATGTTCAGTGGAAGTCTACGTGTTACATCAGAGGGCTTAAGACAGAACATGTTGCAGATGATCAATTCAAAGGGGACGATCGCAGCAGCGGAAGAAGAGTGTGATGATCGTGCAAGAGGGAGTGACCTGAACATTCACCTATTGATGTTTCAGAGGATGGAGCGGTGTGTGATGGGGGCGGCAAGTGAGATTACACAGATGATGGCGAGATCCCAAGCAGCACAGAGTATTTTAGAAGAGGAGCAGGGTTTAGTCCACTGATTAGGGTAGACTCGAGATGGGAAGAGGACAAGGGACAAAGCGGAGCCCATAGACTTAAAAGTTACACGAAAGGAGAAGGGTCACCAGCAGCACAGAGTATTTCAGCAGAGAACAATCCTGATAATAAGGCATGGGAAATGGAAACAAGGGGGAGGCCACAGACTCAGATATACATAGAGGGGATACCAGCAGCACAAAGTATTTCAGCATAGAAGAATCCTGATAGTAAGGCCAGGGTTGAATGTGACAGGACCATAGAGGAAGACATCAGAAGTGCAGAGTATTTCAGGAGATGATTTCGCATCTTGTTGGGGGCAGTGGTCAGTTCACTTATTAGAGATGAATCTGACAGGGCATTGTAAATAACAAAACTGATTGCAGAAGTGTTCCCAGCAACATGCGAGTGAGGGTTGTGATCATTTCGAGGGAAAGGGCAGAGACGTGTCCCCCCACGCGATGACACCGATGAAGACCGGACTGTATGTGCCGACCGGTAAACATTTGCCTCCCTGTATTATAACAGTGCCCATGTCACATGACGTTCTACAGAGTGGACAAGTCACTGCCTCCCACAAGGTCAGTACACTCTGCTGCTGAAATACTCTGTGCTGCTGGAGTTGCACCTCGTGGTCATTCTCCTTCGCTCGTCATGACTCTGTCAGTGGAGACAGTTGCACCTGCAGCAGCACAGAGTATTTCAGCATGCTGATCGTGTCGAAGGTAGTGACTAGTCCACTCATGACATGATATAGAGGGGACAAAGCGGCACAGTCCACCCATGACATGATGTAGAGGGGACAAAGCTGCACAGTCCACTCATGACATGATGTAGAGGGGACAAAGCTGCACAGTCCACTCATGACATGATGTAGAGGGGAAAAAGCTGCACAGTCCACTCAGTAATGACATGATGTAGAGGGGATAAAGCTGCACAGTCCACTCATGACATGATGTAGAGGGGACAAAGCTGCACAGTCCACTCATGACATGATGTAGAGGGGACAAAGCTGCACAGTCCACTCAGTAATGACATGATGTAGAGGGGATAAAGCTGCACAGTCCACTCATGACATGATGCAGAGGGGACAAAGCTGCACAGTCCACTCATGACATGATGCAGAGGGGACAAAGCTGCACAGTCCACCCATGACATGATGCAGAGGGGACAAAGCTGCACAGTCCACTCATGACATGATGTAGAGGGGACAAAGCTACACAGTCCACTCATGACATGATGTAGAGGGGACAAAGCTGCACAGTCCACTCATGACATGATGCAGAGGGGACAAAGCTGCACAGTCCACCCATGACATGATGCAGAGGGGACAAAGCTGCACAGTCCACTCATGACATGATGTAGAGGGGACAAAGCTGCACAGTCCACTCATGACATGATGTAGAGGGGACAAAGCGGCACAGTCCACCCATGACATGATGTAGAGGGGACAAAGCTGCACAGTCCACCCATGACATGATGTAGAGGGGACAAAGCTGCACAGTCCACTCAGTAATGACATGATGTAGAGGGGATAAAGCTGCACAGTCCACTCATGACATGATGCAGAGGGGACAAAGCGGCACAGTCCACCCATGACATGATGTAGAGGGGATAAAGCTGCACAGTCCACTCATGACATGATGCAGAGGGGACAAAGCGGCACAGTCCACCCATGACATGATGTAGAGGGGATAAAGCTGCACAGTCCACTCATGACATGATGTAGAGGGGACAAAGCTGCACAGTCCACTCATGACATGATGCAGAGGAGATAAAGCTGCACAGTCCACTCATGACATGATGTAGAGGGGACAAAGCTGCACAGTCCACCCATGACATGATGTAGAGGGGATAAAGCTGCACAGTCCACCCATGACATGATGTAGAGGGGACAAAGCGGCACAGTCCACTCATGACATGATGTAGAGGGGACAAAGCGGCACAGTCCACTCATGACATGATGTAGAGGGGACAAAGCGGCACAGTCCACCCATGACATGATGTAGAGGGGACAAAGCTGCACAGTCCACTCATGACATGATGTAGAGGGGACAAAGCTGCACAGTCCACTCATGACATGATGTAGAGGGGACAAAGCGGCACAGTCCACCCATGACATGATGTAGAGGGGACAAAGCTGCACAGTCCACTCATGACATGATGTAGAGGGGATAAAGCTGCACAGTCCACTCATGACATGATGTAGAGGGGACAAAGCTGCACAGTCCACTCATGACATGATGTAGAGGGGACAAAGCTGCACAGTCCACCCATGACATGATGTAGAGGGGATAAAGCTGCACAGTCCACTCATGACATGATGTAGAGGGGACAAAGCGGCACAGTCCATTCATGACATGATGTAGAGGGGACAAAGCTGCACAGTCCATTCATGACATGATGTAGAGGGGACAAAGCTGCACAGTCCACCCATGACATGATGTAGAGGGGACAAAGCTGCACAGTCCACCCATGACATGATGTAGAGGGGACAAAGCGGCACAGTCCATTCATGACATGATGTAGAGGGGACAAAGCTGCACAGTCCACTCATGACATGATGCAGAGGGGACAAAGCTGCACAGTCCACTCATGACATGATGTAGAGGGGACAAAGCTGCACAGTCCACTCATGACATGATGTAGAGGGGACAAAGCTGCACAGTCCACTCATGACATGATGTAGAGGGGACAAAGCGGCACAGTCCACCCATGACATGATGTAGAGGGGACAAAGCTGCACAGTCCACTCATGACATGATGTAGAGGGGATAAAGCTGCACAGTCCACTCATGACATGATGTAGAGGGGACAAAGCTGCACAGTCCACTCATGACATGATGTAGAGGGGACAAAGCTGCACAGTCCACCCATGACATGATGTAGAGGGGACAAAGCTGCACAGTCCACTCATGACATGATGCAGAGGAGATAAAGCTGCACAGTCCACTCATGACATGATGTAGAGGGGACAAAGCGGCACAGTCCACCCATGACATGATGTAGAGGGGACAAAGCTGCACAGTCCACTCATGACATGATGTAGAGGGGACAAAGCGGCACAGTCTACCCATGACATGATGTAGAGGGGACAAAGCTGCACAGTCCACTCATGACATGATGTAGAGGGGACAAAGCTGCACAGTCCACTCATGACATGATGCGGAGGGGACAAAGCGGCACAGTCCACTCATGACATGATGTAGAGGGGACAAAGCTGCACAGTCCACTCATGACATGATGTAGAGGGGATAAAGCTGCACAGTCCACTCATGACATGATGTAGAGGGGACAAAGCTGCACAGTCCACTCATGACATGATGTAGAGGGGACAAAGTTGCACAGTCCACTCATGACATGATGTAGAGGGGACAAAGCTGCACAGTCCACTCATGACATGATGTAGAGGGGACAAAGCTGCACAGTCCACTCATGACATGATGTAGAGGAGATAAAGCTGCACATAAAGGCATAATAACCGGACAGCGAGAGGGACCATTAGTCGCCATTGGTGCCCATCACGGGGGGAACAGATGCTTATTTTGGATACCTGATTCTTCACATGGATATAAAGCTTGATACATTGTTTCCAGTAGATGTGACATGATTGGTGGAGATGAAGGAGATGAGTGCGGAGACGTAAAACCTTGGGAAAACGTTTGTCTTCTTAAATTGCGTCTCGGAACTCGTCGTCTTATTTACAAAAAAATCTTTTTTTTTCCACGTGAAGCGACGAGAAGAAGACGCGGCTACGGATCTCACCGGCACTCGAAAGTGACAGACATCTCGGAAATGTATCGGCGGCGTTCCTCCGACGACGGCGGACGGCAGCTGCGTTCACAGACGTCACGTCTCCCCTGAAATACCTGACGAGCAGAGATAGACCCGGGGAAATTTGTTCTCACGGCTGCTCTTTTGGCTTCGCCGCTGATCCCTGCCAAATCTACCTAACTTCTGACCTGTTAAAAGCACCATCTGCAACTCAAGGCGCTGCAGATAATGGTGTCATGATAAATACGGGGCTGTAATTGTAGTGGCCTTGAATATATTCACATTTCATGGAGATGGGTATCAGGCCGGGGACGAGACGTTGCACAAATGCTCCTATTCTCTCCACGCGTCGCACAGAGCGTGTGCAGGGAAACTTCTCAACAATGGGGGTGGGGGGTGCAGGGCTCGAGGAGAAGACGGTTTCAGTGTAAAATTTCCTCTGCAGCATTTTTTATACTTCTAAGTGTCGTATTATCAGGGAAGGAGAGTAAAATAAGTCACTGAAGCATCTGGATCACAGGGGCACGTCAATCCCAATGGGCTATTGTATCCAAAACTTGATGTTTTGAGCCTCCTACAAAAAGGGGAAACTTTCCCAAACTCCTGGAACATCCCCAAAAACCACTCAAATCTTCCAAAAACCAGTGATCCTTGACCGTTTTCTGTATCCCAGCATCCAATTGGACATTTGGTTAGTCAAATATTGGGTAAATGGGCACGAGGGGGCCTCGGCTCCAAAAAGGGGCACGGTTACGGATCAATTTTTTTTATCACGTGCTTCACGTGACGTAACTGTATTACAACTATGAGAAATACTTTGCCAGACCATTCTGAGATCATAAACCGGGGAGTTTAGTGTTTAGGACCCTCACTATTCCAATGCATCACACTGAAATCTCATTGATTTAAAGGGGACCACCCACCAGGATTTTCGTATATAAACTAAAGCCAAAGATATATCGGCACTATCAGGCTGATTCTATACATACCTTTCGTTGTGAGATCGCATGTATAGTTTCTGAGATAAAAGCAAGTAAAGTTTGTGAAAAGCACTGTAATTTGATTGATAGCAGCTACAGAATATCTAATAGGTGGGTCGGGTTTTGCTAGTTATTCCTGCCCCTGTCTCCCTGCCTGTCCTTCCTACCCCTGTAATAACAGAGACAGGGGAGAAAGGACAGGTATGCAGAAAGGGGCCCAACCCACCTATTAGATATTCTGCAGCACCTATCAATCAAGTAACAGTGCATTTCACAAACTTTACTTGCCTGTATTTCAGAAACTATACATCCGATCTCACAACTACAGGTATGTATAGAATCAGCGTGATAGCGCCAGTATAGCACTGGCTTTAGTTTATATATGAAAATCCTGGTGGTTGGTCCTCTTTAAACAGAGCCATGCAGTGCTTCATTTCCCCAGTGGTGGCGCTGTAGAAGAATTAGACACTTGCAGCCACACTCTTCTGAAAATCCCTACTGATCGCTGAGGTTTCCAGCTCTGGAAAAACCTTTGATCTGATTATTTTCAGGACACTCAGGATGCAAAATGTCATGGTCATTTGATCCATGGTGTTCTGCTCTCCAGCAGAGCTGGTGTTTGGTTTTGTATTTTGCGCCAGTGGATGGGTGGTTTCCCGTCCTCAGTTCCTGCGTTGGTGTTGTGAGGGACCTCTCTCCAGGCACCTTGTTCCGGGTGATTGCTCTGCTTCATTAGGGAGCAACCTCACCTGGAACGCTGCCAGTCGTAGTTCCTGCCTGCAGTAAGTGCTCTTTGTCCTGATTGTGGTTTGATCTTGTACTCCTACCCCGGACCTGTTGTTACCTCTCTCCTCTCTTGTCCCTGACTCTGATGTTGTCCCCCGGCTCCTGACCTCTGGTTTGTACCCAGACCTTGGCTCCACTTTTCCCCAGTGTACCTTACGTGACTTCCTGGCTTCCGACCTCTGGCTTATACCCTGACCTCAGCTCTGCTTTCCCCCAGTGTACCTTATGTGACTTCCAGGCTATTGACCTCCAGCTTGTACCCTGACCTCGGCTCTGCGTCATCCCTGTGTTAAATATGTGACCTCCTGGCTCCTGACCTCTGGTTTGTTTGACCTCCTTGTCACTAGTTGGATCTGGTGACACCTAGTGGTAGTTCATCACATAAAAATTAGACAACTCTTAGGACGATGGGTCATCGTGATTGCTGGTAAGTTTCCCCAATGAAACTACGTATCTGTATTAAGATTGCTGACCATCAGGAAGAGGTGTCCTGAATTATTGCTCCAGCCAGGGGATGCCATATTAAAGGGATGGGCGTTATAACTAGATACTACACAACCTCTCCCGGTGACTAGTTAAAGGTAAACTCTTCAGATGATACGGTCCACCAGACGAGCAGTCTCGGAGAGGTGTCTGTCAGTGGAGTGGCGGCTCCTTATTTACAGATTCCCTTACACCCATAGACTGTTTTAAATGCTAATGTGCGCGCTCCAATTAAGCAATGAAGAAAGCGCTATTTGCCATGCTGAGATTTTCTAGCGAAACAGCAAAGACCTAAAGAGCCTGAAGCTTTTCAGGGAAGACCAGAGATTAAACAAACGGAGCGGCGAAGATCTGAGCGAGCGACACTCTCACAGGGAGGACGGGAAAGAAAGCTACAGTCAAGATGCATTACCGACGTCTCGGTGATACCGACGGTTCCATGGCTGACTCTAGGGAAACCAGCGGGAGACGGACCCGACACCTTATTACATATCTGTTATTTGACTGAGCATTCAGATTCAAGAAACGAGAGCTGGACATCCTCCCTTCCCAATCCTTAACCATGTAAAATTTCAACGGATCTGTGCGACTTCTCTGGCTGTAATACCCAGGAGTGCACTAGAGAAGAAGTCGTTTCAAAATGTAATAATTCAATCAGAGGAATAGCTGGCCATGTACGGCTCTGGGTTCTGGCTCATGGTGCTCGGTGGTGGCCCCTACTCTAATATCTATGTACCCTTTGTGTCACGGGTGACAGACAGTCAGGTGGTTTCTGGCCATAGAAGGTCACAGCATCTGGCTGCGCAGAATGCTCCCTGACTTTCCATTGTTCCTGCTTCATCTCTCTCCCTTTTGGACCCAGCAAGAGTTCGCCTTCCTCCCAGCTGTTGATCATCAATATTCCCTTGGTGTTTAAATACCCCTTCCTTCTTTGGACTGGTGCTCGTGATATTTTCAGTTTCTTCAAGCCTTGGTTGCAAGCAGGTGGCTTGTACTCCTCTGTGGTATCATTGCTGAAAACTCTGAACTGAAGAGCTCATCCCATCCATTGACGAAGAGCTCAACCCATCCATTGACGAAGAGCTCATCCGATCCATTGATGAAGAGCTCATCCCATCCGTTGACGAAGAGCTCATCCCATCCATTGACGAAGCGCTCAACCCATCCATTGACGAAGAGCTCATCCCATCCATTGATGAAGAGCTCAACCCATCCATTGATGAAGAGCTCATCTCGTCCATTAATGAAGAGCTCATCCCATCCATTGACGAAGAGCTCATCCCATCCATTGACGAAGAGCTCATCCCATCCATTGATGAAGAGCTCATCCCATCCGTTCCCTATTTAGGGCCCAGCACTAGCGATACCTAGGGTCAGGGATCCAGGTCGGCGCATAGATGCGGAACCTATCTAGTGTGGTGAGGAACCCCAGGGACCATCAGTAGGTTTGGTCATGGGGTCACCATATTCCCTTTCCCTAGACAGGGTTTTCCTTCAATTTTGCTACTCGCTTAGTACTTTCCCATACCTAACCATAACAGTCTTCATAAAGCATCCGCATTAAGTGCCCTTCTTACTACGTCTAGTTTTCCAGGGTGCTTACCTGGACAGTTACTTCTGGGATGAGGTCACACTGGCAATTGTCAAAAAAATGGGTGTCTTCATAATAAATGAAAACAATGGAAACCCAGAAGAACTTTGTATAGTAAAATAACTGGAGAGGAGAGAGTCTCAAGCAAAGGTTCTATGATGTGCTTATGGTCCATCAGTACATCTAAAGTTAGGCAATGTGGTAACGTATAGAATGGAGGTCAACAGTACTTAGCATTGTGTTGTATATTACCCTCCCACATCAGAAAATTGGGTCAACATTTTTTTTTCTATTATTATCAAACATATACCGTACAGCCCAGATATAAAATCCTAAGCTCAGGTTGACTCCATTCCCTCCTTAAGAACTAGATCACCGATGGAAATTGGCATCCAATCCAAGGTGCCTTCACACCTACAATGGATGGAAATACAGTAGCATGTTCACCTTCTTTCCTAAAAACATGGTAGTATGGTTAAAGGATGAAATGTCAAGTTGGGTGATGTATTTTTTTTCTTGGTCTAAATTATATAACGGCTGAAGATGTGAGAAAAACAAAGGACCCAAAAACCATAGACCTCCTAAATTTGATAATCCAAGTTTCCATCCTAACTGGGATCATGAACTCAGGTTGGCTCCATTCCCTCCTTGAGAACTAGAACATCGCCGATGGAAAGTGGCAACCAACCCAAGGTGCCTTCACACCTAAAACCTCCTTTCCTAAAAACATGGTAGTATGGTTAAAGCTTGGAATGTCAAGGTGGGACATGAATTTTTTCTTGGTCCAAATTATATGACGGCTAAAGATATGAGAAAAACAAAGGACCAAACAACCATAGACCTCCTCAATTTGAAGATCAAAGCTTCCATCCTAACTGGAGGCATGAACTCAGGTTGGCTCCCTTCCCTCCTCCTTGAGAACTAGAACATCACCGATGGAAATTGTCAGCCAACCCAAGGTGCCTTCACATCTACAATGGATGCATATACAGTAGCATGTTCACCTCCTTTCCAAAAAACATGGCAGTATGGTTAAAGTTTGGAATGTCAAGGTGGGAAATGTATTTGTTTGTTGGTCTAAATTATATAATGGCTGAAGAAGTGAGAAAAACAAAGGACCCAACAACCATAGATCTGCTCAACTTGATGATCCATGCTTCCATCCTAACTGGAGTCATGAACTCAGGTTGGCTCATTCCCTACTTGAGAACTAGAACATCATCGATGGAAATTGGTAGCGAACCCAAGGTGCCATCACACCTACAGTGGATGGACATAAAGTAGCGTGTTCACCTTCTTTCTTAAAAACATGGTAGTATGGTTAAAGCTTGAAATATCAAGGTGGGTGATGTATTTTTTTTTCTTGGTCCAAATTTTAGAATGGCTGAAGATGTGAGAAAAAACAAAGGACCCAACAACCATAGACCTCCTCAACTTGATGATCCAAGCTTCCATCCTAACTGGGGTCATGAACTCAGGTTGGCTCCTTTCCCTCCTTGAGAACAAGAACATCATCGATGGAAATTGGCAGCGAACCCAAGGTGCCATCACACCTACAGTGGATGGAAATAAAGTAGCGTGTTCACCTTCTTTCTTAAAAACATGGTAGTATGATTAAAGCTCGAAAAGTCAAGGTGGGACATGAATTTTTTTCTTGGTTCAAATTATATAACAGCTGAAGATGTGAGAAAAACAAAGGACCCAAAAACCATAGACCTCCTAAATTTGATGATCCAAGTTTCCATCCTAACCGGGATCATGAACTCAGGTTGGCTCCATTCCCTCCTTGAGAACTAGAACATCACCGAAGGAAATTGGCAACCAACCCAAGGTGCCTTCACACCTAAAACCTCCTTTCCTAAAAACATGGTAGTATGGTTAAAGCTTGGAATGTCAAGGTGGGACATGTATTTTTTCTTGGTTCAAATTATATAACGGCTAAAGATATGAGAAAAACAAAGGACCAAACAACTATAGACCTCCTCAATTTGAAGATCAAAGCTTCCATCCTAACTGGAGGCATGAACTCAGGTTGGCTCCCTTCCCTCCTCCTTGAGAACTAGAACATCACCGATGGAAATTGTCAGCCAACCCAAGGTGCCTTCACATCTACAATGGATGCATATACAGTAGCATGTTCGCCTCCTTTCCAAAAAACATGGTAGTATGGTTAAAGTTTGGAATGTCAAGGTGGGAAATTTATTTTTTTGTTGGTCTAAATTATATAATGGCTGACGAAGTGAGAAAAACAAAGGACCCAACAACCATAGATCTCCTCAACTTGATGATCCATGCTTCCATCCTAAATGGAGTCATGAACTCAGGTTGGCTCATTCCCTACTTGAGAACTAGAACATCATCGATAAAAATTGGCAGCCAACCCAAGGTGCCTTCACACCTACCACGGATGGAAACAAAGTAGCGTGTTCACCTCCTTTCCTAAAAACATGATAGTATGGTTAAAGCTTGGAATATCAAGGTGGGTGATGTATTTTTTTTTCTTGGTCCAAATTTTAGAATGGCTGAAGACGTGAGAAAAACAAAGGACCCAAAAACCATAGACCTCCTAAATTTGATGATCCAAGTTTCCATCCTAACCGGGATCATGAACTCAGGTTGGCTCCATTCCCCCCTTGAGAACTAGAACATCACCGAAGGAAATTGGCAACCAACCCAAGGTGCCTTCACACCTAAAACCTCCTTTCCTAAAAACATGGTAGTATGGTTAAAGCTTGGAATGTCAAGGTGGGACATGTATTTTTTCTTGGTTCAAATTATATAACGGCTAAAGATATGAGAAAAACAAAGGACCAAACAACTATAGACCTGCTCAATTTGAAGATCAAAGCTTCCATCCTAACTGGAGGCACGAACTCAGGTTGGCTCCCTGCCCTCCTCCTTGAGAACTAGAACATCACCGATAGAAATTGTCAGCCAACCCAAGGTGCCTTCACATCTACAATGGATGCATATACAGTAGCATGTTCACCTCCTTTCCAAAAAACATGGTAGTATGGTTAAAGTTTGGAATGTCAAGGTGGGAAATTTATTTTTTTGTTGGTCTAAATTATATAATGGCTGACGAAGTGAGAAAAACAAAGGACCCAACAACCATAGATCTCCTCAACTTGATGATCCATGCTTCCATCCTAAATGGAGTCATGAACTCAGGTTGGCTCATTCCCTACTTGAGAACTAGAACATCATCGATGGAAATTGGCAGCCAACCCAAGGTGCCTTCACACCTACCATGGATGGAAACAAAGTAGCGTGTTCACCTCCTTTCCTAAAAACATGATAGTATGGTTAAAGCTTGGAATATCAAGGTGGGTGATGTATTTTTTTTTCTTGGTCCAAATTTTAGAATGGCTGAAGACGTGAGAAAAACAAAGGACCCAACAACCATAGACCTCCTCAATTGATGATCCAAGCTTCCATCCTAACTGGGGTCGTGAACTCGCACAAGTAGGGGGCTTTATATTGAATTTTCCCTTATACCAAGTACTCCTCAATGAACGAAATATCAGAGGTTATGTCCAAAAATATCTATAAAGAAAACAGAAAGCAGGAGTTAACCATCGGTGGGACCATACTCCCCCCTCTTCCTGCAGTATAAAGCAGGAGCCTTAACTTTCAACTCGCAAGTGTGGGGCGACAAACGGAGCTTCCTAGTGTTTTAAGTCGCTTCAAAGAGATAGCATTTATTTGTTGTTGATTTTAGAAGATGTTTTTGAGTGAATGCAAAACAGATAATTAATTATGTTGATTGCCGAATGCTGAATCACGTTCTAACATTACCTGAGAGAGGAAAACATCTTCTAGAGCCTAATATGTTTTCACCCTCAAGTAGGAATCACGACAAGAAAAACCAAATTCGTTCCCGACCCTGATTGATTTCCAAACGGGAATTAATAAGAATAAAAATTGGGAAGTGGCGGGAAGGCTCCTGTAATTGTATGTTGGGTGAAGCCGGGATTACGTCTTATTGTTAATGTGCTTCTTGCTCCTTCCAGAAGGTATCCTGCATTGGTTGTTATGTTCTAATCCCGTAACTGCGATGTATAATATTTACATTTCTGTCTTCCTCCTATCACGGAAGGATGACCTACATATGTCACTTGAAGGAGAACGAGCGCTTTCTGAAAGCTATAATCAGCGTGCATTTAAGACAATAGCAAGACGGCAATAACAAACAAGGAGCCTTCATTTCCCATCTAAATGAGGGTCTCTCGACCCGAGCAGGTGAGAAGAAGCGGGGCCATTTTGTTAGTGGTACCGTCATGTTACCTCTAGGTTGCATTCAATTTTTGCTCCGACAGATGAGTTACTAGGACACGATCTTGCTCTAAGTGAGACGGGCGACGTCAGGGATTAGTGCAGAATATGACGGATACATTAACCGTTCCTGACTGATAGCAGCTGTTGGCTTCCTTAAGCTTCTTTGTTATGATATATTGTTTGTGTGCGTCTTACATCGCCCTGATATCTCTTACAGGCGACGTTCAGCTGCAAGTAAACAAGCCCTTGGTCACCAACTAAATATGGCAGATGTTAAACATTGCTGACACCAGCCAAACCGAAACATCTCCTATCTGGAACCAGAGAAAGGTGTCACAACCTTCAGGGATGATGTCACGATGACATCACAAACCATATGACATCATTCATCTAGTAATCCTAGACTATAGCAGAGAAAACCATCATTCAGGTTGGGCTTTCAATCTGGTGACCATAGTTTATGAAGAAAGCAGCATACACCTTGTTTGGCCAACAGCAACATCTCCTACGTGGAGCCAGAGAAAGGTGCCACAACCTTTAGAAGAGATGTCACGATGACATCACAAACCATAGGACATCATTCATCTAGTAATCCTAGACTATAGCAGATAAAACCATCATTCAGGTTGGGCTTTCAATCTGGTGACCATAGTCTATGAAGAAAGCAGCATACACCTTGTTTGGCCAACACCAACATCTCCTACGTGGAGCCAGAGAAAGGTGCCACAACCTTTAGAGGAGATGTCACGATGACATCACGAACCATAGAACATCATTCATCTAGTAATCCTAGACTATAGCAGATAAAACCATCATTCAGGTTGGGCTTTCAATCTGGTGACCATAGTCTATGAAGAAAGCAGCATACACCTTGTTTGGCCAACACCAACATCTCCTACGTGGAGCCAGAGAAAGGTGCAACAACCTTTAGAGGAGATGCCACGATGACATCACGAACCATAGGACATCATTCCTCTTGTAATCCTAGATTATAGCCGAAAAACCCATCGTTCAGGTTGGGTTTCTGAAGAAAGCAGCATTTAACTTGTTTGGTCAACAACAACATCTAATACTTGGAACCAGAGAAAAGTGCCCCAACCTTTAGATGTGATGTTACAATGACATCACTCACCATATGACATCATCCATCCTGTAATCCTAGGCTATAGCACTGTTCAGGTTGGGCTTCCAGTCTGGTGACCATAGTCTATGAAGAAAGCAGCATACACCTTGTTTGGCCAACAGCAACATCTCCTACTTGGAACCAGAGAAAGGTGCCACAACATTTAGGGGTGATGTCACAATGACATCATGAACCATATGACATCATTCATCTTGTAATCCTAGACTACACCATCGTTCAGGTTAGACTTCCAACCTGGTGACCATAGTCTATGAAGAAAGGAGCATACAACTTGTTTGGCCAACAACTGTTAAGGCCCCGTCACACACACAGATAAATCTTTGGCAGATCTGTGGTTGCAGTGAAATCATGGACATATTGATCCATTTGTACACAGCCACAAACCTGGCACTGATTGTCCACAATTTCACTGCAACCACAGATCTGCCGCAGATTTATCTCTGTGTGTGACAAGGCCTTTACTCTCGCCCACCCATATACAACGGTGCACGGTTCTCGGGAAGGAAAGCAAATCACTGCCAGACACCTTTTACGACATCTTTTCTTTCTAGATCCTTCATTCCCTCAATCTGCAAGAGTCAACAATACAAGAGTTGAGCAAAAGCATTCGCAGAACCCTGGTCCTGCAGCCACGTTGGTCGTCTGTGGTTGCCCCGACCAGAGACTACCTGCCAGCATCTCTGGTTCCCCAACTGATTTGTAGGTGCAGTATGACATCATCGTTGTCATGTGATGGACCTACTGATCAGAAAAAACTTTTGGGGATGCTGTCAGGTTGGATAACATTCATAAGGTCGTGGACTACCAACTTGGCCACTGGACCAGGGTCCTGCAAATTATTTTGCCCAACTTTAGTCAGCCAGTTCCGGTAAACTTGGAGGGTTACAATGACTTTGTCCTAATGGATGAAGAGCCTGGATCTAAAACTAATGATCCTGAAATTGTCAAAATTGTTATTGGTATACCCGGTACTAGGCTAAGACAGTCCAAAAGAACGATAATGGATGACACAGGAAAAATAATGGACTGAATTGGTGGTCAATGTGAATTACTGGCACCATAGTACTTCGGTAAGACTTACACCAGTGATATAAGTAGTGATAATATACTAAATCTGACAGCGCTTGGGTAGGTCAGGGCATTGATCTTTCCCCTGATACAATATATTCCAGTTTATGTTGTTCTCTGATGGCAAGATTGCTCGCTTGGCTCTACGCACGTTGACTTTGGAGACCTTTGTATCTCACCCAAATTGCAATTGTGTCAAGGGGGTTATTCACAAAAGTGTGACAGTCATTAGCATTCTAAGCGACATTCATTTAAATGTCCATTAACCATCACTCACATCATCTTCGGTGTGGAGGGTATCCCCCAGAGTGGCATGGCAGCCTCCCAAAGTGGTCATAAATTCTCAGCTGACTTCAGTAAATCTTTACTCTATATTTGGCAGGGTTTTGGATGTACGTCTGCAGAGAATTTAGAATGCATCTCGCTCTTCTTTGGTCTCTAAGTGACACTCGCCTGTGCATTTGCTGCCAGAATCCATTAACCAATGTAATGCCAAATCTTCTAGTATTATAAGCTATCTGTACAGAGAGTCCCGAGAATGTGCTCTACACAACCTGAGGTCAGATACAGAGAAGCCAGAGAATGTACTCTACACAACCTGGCGTCAGATACAGAGAGTCCCGAGAATGTGCTCCACACAACCTGGGGTAGGATACAGAGAGTCCCGAGAATGTGCTCCACACAACCTGGGGTAGGATATGGAGAAGCCCAAGAATGTGCTCTACACAACCTGGGGTCGGATACAGAGAGTCCCAAGAATGTGCTCCACACAACCTGGGGTAGGATACAGAGAGTCCCGAGAATGTGCTCCACACAACCTGGGGTAGGATACAGAGAGTCCCGAGAATGTGCTCCACACAACCTGAGGTCAGATACAGAGAAGCCCAAAAATGTGCTCCACACAACCTGGGGTAGGATATGGAGAAGCCCGAGAATGTGCTCTACACTATCTGGGGTCAGATACAGAGAAGCCTGAGAATGTGCTCTACACAATCTGGGGTCGGATACAGAGAAGCCCAAGAATGTGCTCTACACAACCTGGTGTCGGGTGCCTTGTTTTCCAGGACATATCCTATTCTGTATTTCAAGCTCCCGGTAATATTCTCTCTCAGGGAAGTTATATTGGTAAATTGTTTATATTTTATGTTCTCCACCCTCTTTCTGGGTCTAAAAACAAGAAACTGTATGAGAAACCTATGTATATAGGTGGCCACAGCCCACTGATTTCTAGTAGCACAGGTATCATCTCAACGTTCCTTCTACAAGGAAATTAGCCCCTCTTCGAATCATTGTTGCATTCCTTCCCTATTGTTCAAGTCTCCATACCAAGTTCTTCCTTTGGCCATCTTATGGCGTCACCTCCTCAAAATCCTTCCTTTGGCCATCTTATGTCCCCACTTCCTCACAAAGCCAGACCCTTTCCTGGTGCTACGTTGTCCATACACCTTCACTAGCTAGTGGATAATTCTCCTAATACACATGCACGGTCAACTTTCCTTCCAATGGAAGTCGATTCACTTCGAAATTTAATAAGTCCAATCCCTCTTCTTCCAAACATTGTTTGTTGGGTAGAGACATGATGTCACCATACAACTAAGAGAGCTGGCATATTCTACCTAAATTAGTGTTTTTGGCCAACTTTGCACCAATATGCATGGGGGACTCCAATACTACAAGCCCTCCAACCAACTTTTTTTTTTAACATCTCAGCCACAAGAGGAGAAAACCTACATACGATGGACATCCTTGGTTGACTGAAGACCAATCTTGGCCCTCCAATCCTGAAAGCTATTATTATGGTCCTCCAAAGGGTCCCCCAATATCATCCCTACATGAGAGGTAGGTCAAAATCTAAACAATGAACTTAGTGGAGAACAGGTTCAAAATGGCCTCCAACGAAGTGGAAATTGTTGAAAAGAACTCAACAATAACATCCTAGAATACAACGTATCATCGTGATCTCAGTAAATTTGCTTCTTCTTTAAGAAATGATTGCATCTCGTGTTCCTCGCCTTTTTTTTCTGCTCTCCATGCATATCCTCACCTTGAAATTAATCAAGTCCGGACATTGTCAATATCTGTTCCAATGCACAGACTATGCAGGCAATATTTATAGCCGAGGCAAAAAATAATAAAATATATACTTGAGGTTAATAGATAAATTGATATGCGCATAGGAGACCATAAACAAAAGATACTAATATACGACAGAAAGCTCGATACCGGCTCAATCAGAACATAAATATGGATTTGGTGATACAAATGGACTCTGGAAGCTAAATTCTAATCATGTCAGCTCTGTAATTTTAAAAATAAGAAATCGAAGAGGAGGACAAAATAGGCTTCATATTATTATAGAAAGGGGGAGGGGTGGTGCTAGATCGCCAGCGCTGCAGGAAATTTGCACTTAAATATGGTAAAATTTGATGCATGTGAATTTCCATCCGTTATCGGGCTGGAACTCACCGAACTTTGGTAAGGAATCGTTTAGAAAATTAATTTGTGGAAATATAGGGAAGAGCAAAGACGCTGCTTGTCTTGGGTTTTCGAGAAGAGAACTTGGTTGAGTTCGTAGTTATCTTTACATTTCCCATTGGAAAGAATTTAGAATTCAAAATGTTTTTAGCCGGCTCCAAACGGATCGAGAACAAGTGGGGTCTGCACCAGTCTTCTCTAGAACGTTTACCCCATATATTATAGGCGACTTATTTAACAAGTGGAAGAGATTGAGTCTTACAAATGTCCTCCCTTAGGGGGGTACTGTGACTAACAAGGCTACAAATATTACCATCTCTCTAGGGAGGGTCCGGAACTAGAACTTGGCCAACCCTCACAGGAGGGATGACCAGACATGTATGGCCAATTTTTATGGAAACCTACAAGTTCCCTCCCTCAGGGGGTACTGTGACTAACAACGCTACAAATATGTGGACTCCACCTCTACAGTAATGGTCCAGAACTAGAACTTAACCAACCCTCACTGGAGGGACAACCATATACATATGGTCTAATGTTATGGAACCTACAAGTTCCCTCCCTCAGGGGGTACTGTGACTAACAACGCTACAAATATGTGGACTCCACCTCTACAGTAATGGTCCAGAACTAGAACTTAACCAACCCTCACTGGAGGGACAACCATATACATATGGTCTAATGTTATGAAACCTACAAGTCCCCTCCCTCAGGGGGTACTGTGACTAACAACGCTACAAATATGTGGACACCACCTCTACAGTAATGGTCCAGAACTAGAACTTAACCAACCCTCACTGGAGGGACAACCATATACATATGGTCTAATGTTATGGAACCTACAAGTTCCCTCCCTCAGGGGGAACTGTGACTAACAAGGCTACAAATATGTGGACACCACCTCTACAGTAATGGTCCAGAACTAGAACTTAACCAACCCTCACTGGAGGGACAACTATATACATATGGTCTAATGTTATGGAACCTACAAGTTCCCTCCCTCAGGGGGAACTGTGACTAACAAGGCTAGAAATATGTGGACACCCCCTCTCCAGGGAGGGAGCGGAACTAGAACTTGGCCAACCCTCACTGGAGGGACGACCATATACATATGGTCTATTGTTATGGAAACGTACAAATGCCCTCCCTCATGGGGTACTGTGACTAACAAGGCTACAAATATGTGGACACCACCTCTACAGGAAAGGTCCAGAACTGGAACTTGGCCAATCCTCACTGGAGGGATGACCACATAAATATGGTTTATTGTTTTGGAAATTTACAAATGCGCTCCCTCAGAGAGTACTGTGACTAACAAGGCTACAATATGTGGACACCAACTCTCCAGTGAGGGTCCGGAACTAGAACCTGGCCAACCCTCCCTGGAGGGATGACTTCATATATATGGTCTATTGTTATGGAAACTTATAAATGCCCTCTCTGAGGGGGTATTATAACTAACATGGTTACAAATATGTGGACACCACCTCTCAAGTGAGGATCCGGAACTAGAACTTGGCCAACCCTCACTGGAGGGATGACCACATAAATATGGATTATTGTTATGGAAACCTACAAGTGCCCTCCTTCATAGGGGGGACCATTTCAGTAGAGAATGGCCAATTTCTACTTAGGGTGCAACATAGAGTTGATCCAATCTTATGTGATTACATATGGTTGGCTTTTATTAAATACCTAGAGATACAAAAGCTTACAAGTTCCCCCTTTATAGGATACTATAGCTGACATTACTTTCCAGGAAGAATGACTACAGATATGTGTTGGTCACCTCTTCATTAAAGGTCTAGACTAGAATCAGCCCAACCTTTAAATTCAAGGAAACCATTGAAGAAGTATGACTTAGGAGAACCTACAGTCCTCGCTACAACTAATATTAAATTTCAGTGAAGATTGAGTGCAATTTTGTGGAGATCACCTCTCCACCGATGGATTGGACTAAGAGAGTTGACCACATATACTGTACAAGGTTTCCAATGAATGAATGAGGGTTTTGGGAACCTACAGTACATGTTGGATAGACTTCATAAAAGCATTCATCTTATCAGATAATGTCTACAAATATATGTTCACCCACTGAGGATCTGGACTTGGGTTGACCGAATGTTTGGTGGAGAGTTGAACGCATGTGAATATGTTTAATTGAATTAATGAGAATTATGGGAATCTGCAAATATCCTCCTTCAAGATAGACCTCAACTAACTAATTTCAATGGAAAAAATATTGTACATATGGGGCACTCATTTCACTAAGGGTCTGGAAAAGGGTTAGCCCAATCTTCAGTGGAAAGTTGACCCCATATTTGTGATTTCCACTGAATAAATGAGAGTCACAGACCTCTATATGCTTTCAGACAAAGGCTGTAAATTAGTGGTGGCAACTCTCCACTAGGAGTCCAAGTCAGGACTGGCTTGATCTAGTAGAAAGGGTTGTTGGTCCCTTTTCGGCACACAGGCCCCACTATCTCCTCTAACTCTACCTATTAGTCAATCTTCTTGCTATTATTAAAGCAATCCTAGAATACAACTATCACAACAACCTTTCTGGTATTTTTATAGTCAGGCACCTCTATATTGTCTTCTGTCAGATAAGCCATGTGGCACCCCTCAAACTAGAATCTTGTCAGCGGAATCACCAGCTCTTCCTTTCCTCCAACCCCCTGACCCTGCCTATGTATACAGCCACAATAAAACTAAGAAAATGCTAAATTCGGGCCCAAAAATGAAGTGGCCAAATCTAGGAGCTAAAGGTGACCCTGGACCCAGGGAATCAGCAGCTGGTCAGACTATGATGGCAGTGGTTTAAGAAAGCCCCACCGTGTATAGTTTAGCGCCGGTGTCTCTGCAGAGACGCCTACTTACTCACCGCCCCGACCGGGTCACGTCCTCCCCCACCATCCACGTGTGCTGCTGCCTCCTTCCCCTCCCGGGCCCTGTACATGCCACACCAGGTTCCCGTGAGTGCACCTAAGACATGTGCGCGCATACTGGCCCTCTAATAATAATAGCCAACTTATATAGGTTTTAATGGATGGAAAATTCTTTATTTTTTTGCCCCCGAACCTTCGACTCTAATCTTTATTTCTAATTTAAAAATGACGCCCTTACTCAATGCCGCCCTAGGCAATTGCCTACCACCTGCCCTGGCTCTTTGCACCATTAATACTGTTTTTCACCATTCCATCTACACAGTTCTAGAGAATCCATCGGATTGAGTAAAATAATAGCCAACTTATATAGGTTTTAATGGATGGAAAATTCTTTATTGTTTTGCCCCCGAACCTTCGACTTTAATCTTTATTTCTAATTCAGAAATTACGCCCTCCCTCAATGCCGCCCTAGGCAATTGCCTACCCCCTTGCACCATTAATACTGTTTTTCACTGTTCCGTCTACAGAGTTCTAGAGAATCCATCGTATTAAGTAAAATAATAGCCAACTTACATGGGTTTTAATGGATGGAAAATTCTTTATTTTTTTGCCCCGAACCTTCGAGTCTAATTTTTATTTCTAATTTAGAAATGACGCCCTTACTCAATGCTGCCCTAGGCAATTGCCTACCCCTTGCCCTGACTCTTTGCACCATTAATACTGTTTTTCACCATTCCATCTACGGAGTTCTAGAGCATCCATCGGATTGAGTAAAATAATAGCCGACTTATATAAGTTTTATTGGATGGAAAATTCTTTATTTTTTCGCCCCCGAACCTTCGACTCTAATCTTTATTTCTAATTTAGAAATGACACCCTTACTCAATGCCGCCCTAGGCAATTGCCTACCACCTGCCCTTACTCTTTAACCCATTAATACTGTTTGTCACTATTCCATCTACACAGTTCTAGAGAATCCATCGGATTGAGTAAAATAATAGCCAACTTATATAGGTTTTAATGGATGGAAAATTCTTTATTTTTTTTTGTCCCCGAACCGTCGACTGCAATCTTTATTTCTAATTTAGAAATGACGCCCTTACTCAATGCCACCCTAGGCAATTGCCTACCCCCTTGCACCATTAATACTGTTTTTCACCATTCCATCTACACAGTTCTAGAGAGTCCATCGGATTGAGTAAAATAATAGCAACTTATATAGGTTTTAATGGATGGAAAATTCTTTATTTTTTTTTGTCCCCCGAACCTTTGACTGTAATCTTTATTTCTAATTTAGAAATGACGCCCTTACTCAATGCCACCCTAGGCAATTGCCTACCCCCTTGCACCATTAAAACTGTTTTTCACTGTTCTGTCTACAGAGTTCTAGAGAATCCATCGGATTGAGTAAAATAATAGCCGACTTATATAGGTTTTAATATGTAATAACGTATAAACCCCCTTACATAACAGTCAGGTGTCTGGGTTAATATACTGATCCATAGCAATGCAGACCTTACTGTTGAGATTACCCCCCTCCGACGCTGGCAGCGAGGGCCGGCGATAGTAAATTTCATTACGTCTGAGTAGCAAGGATTGGGTGGGTGGGGGGGGGGGAAGCGCCACAAAACAGTAATCCTGTCTTTCAGCACAAATGTTATAGGAAGCTATGAATTCGGGAGATGTGAATGGGATGTTAGTACATGTTTTACTAAGGTATTATAATGGCAGCCTATTATTAGATCACATTAATCATTACTGTGCCAAAGGCACTGACAGGCTCGCTGAATACGATTGAAAGGGTTGTAATGGATATAAATTACCTATTGTGTGATAAAAGGATTTTTACTAAGAAGGTAAGAATAAAACAGCAAATTCAAGTCTGACTGCCGGAGAGGAAGAAAAAAAGCCAAAAATAAAAGTAAGTCAGACTCAGGGAAATTCTCATCTTCGGGAGGTAAGCAGTTTTTTAAACAAGGTGGCCCATAAGACACATAAATTGTATACGATGCAAAATTAATTTCTTGATGCATAATGCTATCAGGTTGGAGCAGCAGCGGCTTCTATCCAGGAAGTGATTTTCTAGACGGCAAAATCTCTTTAGCGCGGTGACATTCTGTGAAGTGACAGCACAAAACGCTCTCCCCGTCTCTGCCACCTACTCTGAAATCATTCCCGCGCTGGAGAGGGTATCTACACGCGGCTCCCTCCCCGAGCTTCTTGATGGCAATCGTCTGCAGACTCGCGCTCCCTTCTACGTTTCCAGGCTCGACACAAAATGTCTCGGCGGTGCCGACGTCTTCGGCTGGACATGTTAACTAGAGGACCCCGAGTAATGAGTCTGCAGATTGCGGCTTAACCTCATGTCAGGTGCACGGTGGTTGTCAGCTACAAGAGAGACTTCACCAGCGTGTTACAAAAGGGCTGGATATGAGCGCTCCTCACCGCTCCTGAGCCACGCATGCACATGAACGTACCCAAATAGCTACCTACTAAATGCACCCAATCCCTCCAGATCCAATGGGACAGTCACAGATTTGGGAACTATAATATGTCCCAGCTTCAAATTTATCTGCACCTTTGCTACACAGATACAGTTAATCTGCACCTTTGCTACACAGATACAGTCAAATACAATGGTGGAGCAGTGAACCATCAGCTCCCTGCTCCACCATTCACCTGTACATGCCCTCTGCAACCCGGCGCAGAAGGTGAGACATCACTGGAGCCTCACACGGCATAAAGTAGCACAGGTCTGATATCAAGGGAATTAAACAGATGAATTTTTGTTTTTTTAGTAAATTCTGGATGAGGTGGCATTATAATGTCTAAGGGGCACTTTGGGGGCATCTAAGTGTGTGAATGGCACTGTGGGGGCTTCATAATGTGTAAGGGACACTTTTGGTGAAGCGTATTATGCAATGGATGCTGTGGAGGTATCCTACTGGGTAAGTGCCCCTCACCTATTAGGATACCTCCACAGCATCCATTGCATAGTATGAAGTCCCTCAAAGAGTATGAAGACTGCACAGTGCCCCTCACACAGTTGGATACCTCCACATCACCCATCACATAGTATGATGCCTCTCCAGTGCCCCACACATAGTATGATGCCCCTCACCTATTAGGATACCTCCACAGCATCCATTGCATAGTATGAAGTCCCTCAAAGAGTATGAAGACTGCACAGTGCCCCTCACACAGTTGGATACCCCCACATCACCCATCACATAGTTTAATGCCCCTCAAAGAGGATGAAGACTGCCCCTCACACAGTAGAATAGCCCCACATCACCCATCACATAGTATGATGCCTCTCCAGTGCCCCGCACATAGTATGGTGCAGTCTTCATCCTCTTTGAGGGGCATCATACTATGTGCGGGGCACTGGAGATGCATCATACTCTGTGATGGGTAATGTGGGGGTATCCTACTGTGTGAAGGGCAGTCTTCATCCTCTTTGAGGGGCATCATACTATGTGTGGGACACTGGAGAGGCATCATACTATGTGATGGGTGATGTGGGGGTATCCAACTGTGTGAGGGGCACTCTGCAGTCTTCATACTATTTGAGGGACCTCATACTATGAGAGGGGCACCGGGAGTGAATCCTACTACATGATGGGTGACCTGGGGGTATCCTACTGTGTGATGGGCACTGTTTAGGTATCCTACTCTGTGAAGGGCATTGTGGGGTATCTTACTGTGTGAGGGGCACTGTGGGGGGTATCCTACTGTGTGAGGGGCACTGTGCAGTCTTCATACACTTTGAGGGGCATCATACTATGAGAGGGGCACTAGAAAGGCATCATTCTATGTGATGGGTGATGTGGGGCTATCCTACTGTGTGAGGGGCACTGTGCAGTCTTCATAGTCTTAGAGGGACATCATACTATGAGAGGGGCACTGGGGAGGCATCATACTATGTGATGGGTGATGTGGGGGTATCCTACTGTGTAGGGGCAAGGCATCATACTGTGAGAGCGGCACTGTGTAGGCATTCCAATGTGTGGAGAGGCATCATACTTTGTGGGGGGATGCACTATGGAGACAGCGTTATGTGTTGAAAGGCTTCTTTGGGACATAAAAAAAAAGAATATTGAAATACAATATAGTATATATTAGTTGACAGGAACATTAAGGGGCTTTACTAAGGGGCCCTATTTTTATGTTTGTGAACACAAAAAGAACTGAACATTGTTACGTGTGTTCCTCTTTTCTGTCTTTTAAACTGGGGAGATACACTGACAAGCAAAAGGGTAACAATGTTTTGAATGTGTGACTTTCAGGCCCCTTATCTAACCATCCACTACAGCTTTGAGCATAAGACGACCTTAATTTTATAGAGAATCATCTTGGCTATCTCATATAGAAATTTGATTGCCAACTTTTCAGCATATGATTAGTTATGCAGATTCTTGTCATGTCACTGCATTGTTACTGTTTTGCTCCTGGTGGCGGAAAAATCTTTTTTTTCCTGTATACTACAAATTACAACCTGTTCTCACATTCACTAATATCTCAGTGAGTTACTAGGTTGACTCCCAAGCGGAAAGTCACAGGTTTGAATTGAGGGACAGCCATGAAGAAGATTCGCAAGAAAAGAGAAACAACATCATCCAGCTCATCGATACCAGTCTCTTGGCCAAGAAGATTGCCAAACTGCATCATGTGAGGCTGTGACAGTTTAAATAGAAAATGAAATGAAGTCTGTTCATCCATTTAAAAGTCAAGAGGTGACGTCCAGGGAAAATATCGGAGTCAATAAGTCGTCTCACCTCAAGGTCTATCAAGTCTGGTGATACCCGGCAGTGGAGGCAGCTCGTATGCTTTGTTATAGTGAGAGGGGTTGTTTCACAGCCCAAGGCGTTGAATACTCAATCAGGATGGCTGGTGGTCTCAATGCTGAGCTATATGTGTGTGCACTACAAAAGGGGTTACTTCATACACTAGAGTACTATGGCTATGAATAAGACGACATAGTGTTCCAGCAGGACAACGACCCGAAGCATAGGTCGGGACTAGAGAAGAAATGGTTCCATAATGACGTAGAGGAGCTGGATTGTCCCCACAGTCCCCAGACCTCAACCCAATCCAACACTTGTGGGTGAAGAAAAGGCTGTATGAGAATACTAAAGCATGTTTTGATGTTCCTCTACTCATTCTGACCCATGCACCAGTGTAGATACACTGCCCATCAGGTATCGGAGACCCTTTAGTTTTAGACAAAGTTGACAACTTTCTGACAAATGTACAAAACTGTTGAGCGCATGACCAAAGTTTTTCGTGACCCTGCTCCCAATACATAGGTCAGTCCCAGTTCTTGCTTAATAAATGTGCATCTGGGAAGCTATTGAGGTGCCTCAGGGATCTTGTGACCTCATCCAAGAGTTTGGAAGATATCCTCTTGCTCCAGGAGGAACCTCCCGGACATTTTGGAACGACATTTTCCAAAGGTTCTTACAAGGAGACCTCAATTCTTGGGGGTTTCAAGAATTCAAATCTGTATTAGGGATTCTGGAAAGATTTTTGCCTGGAGAGTTTGAGAAGACCACCGTAGCCTGTGTCCACCGGCCAACCTTATATTATAAATGGTAGAATACACGATATACAATGTATAATCTCATTAGGAAAAATAAGACGACGGGACGGGAGAGACCTAGGAGACCAGGATTTGGACACCTTCTAACCATGTACTGAGAAGAGGGCTGGGGTGGATTGACAGGCAGCGCTGACTGAGGACTACCGGACACCACCAGTAGAATGATCTCTTACGTATTGACAAGAGGGCGACTGATTCTCCAGGACAATGAAGGGAAGTCTTAAAAGACTTAGTGTTAGGAATTAGCAAGGAAATAATGTATTTTTTGAGCAGAATGTTGCTGACTACACTCGTCAGGGTTCAGCAGAAGGCAATGAGTCTGGAACGCCAACAATGGAGTGACGCAGTAGTTGTCACGTGGACATCGGGATCTCCAGTGACGGAGTAGACGGCGTAGTTGTCACGTGGACATAGGGATGATCTAATACAATGGAGTAAAGTTATATAAAATCAGACTTACCCGGCCTGTAAACTCAAACATTCAGATCCATCTGTACGGGGAAGCGGTGAATGCAGACACGGATAATCATCACTGGAGAAGAGACAGAGAAGAGGCGCCATTATCAGTCGTGCACTTGTAATATTACTGACCACCTGCACACATGGGAATGTGTCCTCAATATAATTATTAGGAAGCACCGATTATTCACAAACCCATCCAAAAAAGAAACAGTAAATACTAGGCAGTGAGAAGGCGAGGAGGGGGATGCAGCTGCAGTGAGAGAGATGGAAGGGTCATGTTACAGTCTCCCTGTCTCAGGTGTACTGTAACATGACCCCTCCAGCTTTCTGACTGCAGCTGCATCCCCCTCCTCGCCTTCTCACTGCCTATTATATCTGATTGGCTCAGAGTAATGGCATCAATCCATGATACATAAAGGGTCAACAAGACACTGAGTATAAGGTGAACACATAGTGTATAACACAATAGTGAGGAGGGTCCATGGGTGACAAGTCACATGGCATATTGGGGACCCACCTGTAGATCTTGCAATCGGAGGTCAGTTTGATGGAGGTATACACTGGACTGGAACCCGCTCTGTAAAAGAAAGCACACCGGGATTGTTATAAAGGACAAGTTTTGGTAATAATGTACCGATATCTAATATTTCTCTCATCCATCCATCCATCCATCCATCCATCCCCCTATCCATCCATCCACCTGTATCTCATTGCTTGAGAAAGGATCTGATATTTTGAGCTGGGTCTGATTAGATTCCCTTTTAAATTCCCAGACTAAGGCTATGTTCACACGTTGTGTTGTTGCCACTCGAGAGGGGACCAGTAGGAAATAGGGTTCAAGCATGAGAAGATGTGGTCTTGGTGCTAGGGACAGTCAGTGAACCCTGAGACAACCTCAAAAGGTCCGGAGCCTACGGCTCACCCTGACGGGCTTAGAGAGTCGTCCGGCTAAAGAGCAGACGGGGGCCAGAATCAGATATAGGAGAACGGAGATAGGGGGAAGGAAGCACAAACTCCGAGGAGCTTGGGGACGAGATCTAAGATAGCGGGGTCGGGTTGAAGAGTAGTACCGCCCACTGAGAGAAAGGAAGCCCATGTCTGTCATAAAGGGGTGAAGAATAAAGGTGAACGATTCTGGTTGGCTAAGCGAACTCTGCCGTTGAGTGTGGTACCAATGGTCTATGACGACAACTGCCAGGGAGATGGACACCGGCCTGAAGAGAACAGTAAGTGTCATGCATCCCACCCGTAGAGTCTTCTTCGCGAAGCAGTTCGGTGCCGGAGCGGCTTGGGGCTCGGCACCCTCCTTCACGTGCATGAGATTTCTGCAACTTTTACTGCTGCCCCTATTTTTGGGGGTTTTGTATACAAAAAGGTTTGGTGCTGACCTTCGAGGCTTTGCATAACCAGTGCTACTTTTATTTTCCTATTTCTCATATAATGAAAGGCACATGGATGACAACTTAGCCGTTTCCTGAATTACGAGGCATTGGGTGCCTCATACCTCAGGCTTTACTAATAGATATCCTGGCTGTCAGTCTCACTTCAAGATTAAAGCCCGGACTAGAGTCTTGTTCTAGAACATTCTTTCACATTTGATCTGATAGCTATGACTATTTATCGGCACTAGCTCATATTCGTGGGGCACAGCGGGTCACCTCGGTGAACACTTCCTACAGACATGCATGCCAGTGTGAGCGGGCACTAAATAAGAAATAAAGCCCATCAGCTGCGTGCCCCCGGGGACCTCCGGTTATTATCCTCTGGCCCCGTCTGGTGTGGTCAGAACGCAGAGTCCATTCTTCATTAGATGTAACCAGCTCTTGAAGCTATTTTAATTGACTTATAAAACATTCATAAAAGATCCATCGTTTCCAGGCATCATCCGTGACTGGCGAATATCACTATTTATATATCAGGACTATTCCAAACTCCACCAATTACTTAATCATCAGAACAGGCGGAATATTCATAGATTCAACGATCCAAACTTCTCTAAAACACAGATCTAATGTACAAACCAAGTATTATCACCCACAGAGACATATAAAGTAGTGTGCAAAAGGTCAAAACAATAATGTACAGGACAAAGGAAGTAAAAAACCATAATGCTTTATTAGCCCCCAGAAGAAGCCATCGGCGAAACGTTATTTGATTGTGCATTGGTGGATGAACCTCTGTATATCATGTGGTTTCTTTACTTGCTCTAATGTTCCTACCTTTTTAGGGTTATATACGTTCTAATTTACATTTTTAGCCAGGCCCTGTGTCACGGTTTCGCTTCCCCATTCACATGGCTAGGGGGCGGACCCCTCTCCCGGACCTCACTTCCGGAGCTTGGATGCTTTAAATACTGTCATCTCCGGTGAACCAGTGCCGACTATAAGCTTAGCGCTGCTTTGCCTGTGATTGCTGGTCCCTGTAAGTGTGATCCTGATCTGTCCCCTCTCTCTGCCCTCGGTCTCTGGCTGTGTTCTGTCCCCTAGTCATTCTGCCATTCCTCTGTCCCCCCTCCTTTCCCACAATAACCCCGGTTGTTCCCCCCTCTCCTACCTCCCAACTCGGTTGCTTCCTCTAGTACTGACCTCGGCCTGACCTCGACCCCGCCTCTGCTCGTTCCTCCGGTCTTCCTTCTCCCCGTATTGTGTATGACCCGGCCTGCCCGACCATCTCCCGCTTCTGCTTTCCGGCTGATGCTACAAGGCACTGCACCAGCACACACTGTGAGTTCCACTCCTTGCTTATTCAGCTCCATGTAGTGTCTTTCCCTGCAGAACTCCAGCTCCCCCGAGTGGCAGCCTGACACCCTGGTTTTCTTTTATGCACAGTTTGCTGGCTATCGCACATGCACTTTATTGCTAGCTGCATTTATAGTTAATTAATGTGCGTGCCTCTTAGATTCTACTCATTTACTTGGCAG
The DNA here is from genome assembly GCF_048569485.1 of Anomaloglossus baeobatrachus. Lineage (NCBI taxonomy): Eukaryota > Metazoa > Chordata > Amphibia > Anura > Aromobatidae > Anomaloglossus > Anomaloglossus baeobatrachus. Next base: position 201,933,370 of record NC_134362.1, on the reverse strand, counting down.
TATAATTGTGTCACCTACCAGTTGTTGTTGTCTTTGTGGTTGTGTCCTTGTTTTGTGTTTATTGTTGTATATATATATATATATATATATATATATATATATATATATATATATATATATATACTTGATTGGTTCCCCAATCAATTCTAAGTAAATTCAAGCTGTCCTGCAGCTCAGGGAACATCAGTGTCGGCGCGAACTATCTGTCCACATATGAATGTAATGAAAAACTATGGAGGAGACCCAGGAGGACCCCACTGCTGACATGGAGACATAAAAAAACTAGACTGTACTTGAGTAACCAAAATCCTTCTGGGAAAGCATCTTGTGATGAGATGAGACCAAAATAGAGCTTTTTGGTAAAGTACATCATCCTACTGTTTAACGAAAACAAAATGAGGCCTACAAAGAAAATAAGAAAAGAGCACAGGACCTACAGTCAGACAAGGTGGAGGTCAGAGATGTTTTGCTGCCTCTTGCACTGAGGGCCTTGACTGTGTACAAGGCATCATGAAATCTGAAGATTACCAAAGGATTTTGTGTGGCAATGTAGTGTCTAGTGTCAGAAAGCTGGGTATAGTCCTAGGTCAGGGGTCTTCCAGCAGGGCAACTGACCCCAAACACTTCAAGAAGCCCCAGAAATGGATAGAAACAAAGCGTTGGAGAGTTCTGAAGTGGCAGCAATGAGTCCAGATCTAAACCCCCTGATCTTAAAATTGCTGTTGGGAGAAGAGAAGTCGCCTTCAGATATGAGAGACCGGAAGACCTTTACAAAGAAGAGTCCGAGATTCCAGGTGAGAGGAGGAAGAAGCTTGTGGACGGGTATAGGAGGCGACTGATGGAAGGGATTTATTCCAAAGGGCGTGCAACCAAATATTAAGTTGAGGGGTACAACAATTTTGGAATTTTGTTTGAAATTATGTCCAATTTGCCTTTTACTCTCTGTTTTTTTTGTGTTGTTCCAATACACACGAAGGATATAAACATGTGTATAACAAAATGTGTAATTACAATATTTTGGGGTGAGAAATACTTACATTTTTGGAACAATTTCAAGGGTGCCAACAGTTTCGGCCATGACTATATTTATATTTTTGTCTATATACACAGTACAGACCAAACGTTTGGACACACCTTCTCATTCAAAGAGTTTTCTTTATTTTCAGGACTGTGAAAATTGTAGATTCACATTGAAGGCATCAAAACTATGAATTATCACATGTGGAATGAAATACTTAACAAAAAAGTGTGAAACAGCTGAAAATATGTCTTATATTCTAGGTTCTTCACAGTAGCCACCTTTTGCTTTGATTACTGCTTTGCACACTCTTGGCATTCTCTTGATGAGCTTCAAGAGGTAGTCACCGGAAATGGTCTTCCAACAGTCTTGAAGGAGTTCCCAGAGATGCTTAGCACTTGTTGGCCCTTTTGCCTTCACTCTGCGGTCCAGCTCACCCCAAACCATCTCGACTGGGTTCAGGTCTGGTGACTGTGGAGGCCAGGTCATCTGGCGTAGCACCCATCACTCTCCTTCTTAGTCAAATAGCCCTTACACAGCCTGGAGGTGTGTTTGGGGTCATTGTCCTGTTGACAAATAAATGATGGTCCAACTAAACGCAAGCCGGATGGAATAGCACGCCGCTGCAAGATGCTGTGGTAGCCATGCTGGTTCTGTATGCCTTCAATTTTGAATAAATCCCCAACAGTGTCACCAGCAAAGCACCCCCACACCATCACACCTCCTCCTCCATGCTTCACGGTGGGAACCAGCCATGTAGAGTCCATCTGTTCACCTTTTCTACAAAGACACGGTGGTTGGATCCAAAGATCTCAAATTTGGACTCAAGTCTCTTCTGCTTGTTGCCTGTCCTTAGCAGTGGTTTCCTAGCAGCTATTTTACCATGAAGGCTGCTGCACAAAGTCTCCTCTTAACAGTTGTTCTAGAGATGAGAAGGTGTGTCCAAACATTTGGTCTGTACTGTACCTACAAACCAATCAATGAATTAAACATATATTTATATATCAATGTATCCATCTATCTGACATTAAACTCTCCATCCATCCGATCATATCGATATCTCTCCATCCATCCATCCATCCATATCTCCATCCATCTCTAGTTCATCCATCCAATCATATCTATATCGCTCCATCCATCCATATCTCCATCCATCTCTCGTTCATCCATCCAATCATATCTATATCGCTCCATCCATCCATATCTCCATCCATCTCTCGTTCATCCATCCAATCATATCTATATCGCTCCATCCAGCCATCCATCCATATCTCCATCCATCTCTAGTTCATCCATCCAATCCTATCTATATCGCTCCATCCATCCATCCATCCATATCTTCACCCATCCAATCATATCTATATCGCTCCATCCATCCATCCATATCTCCACCCATCCAATCCTATCTATATCACTCCATCCATCCATCCATATCTCCACCATCTCTAGTTCATCCATCCGATCATATCTATATCGCTCCATCCATCCATATCTCCATCCATCTCTAGTTCATCCATCCAATCCTATCTATATCGCTCCATCCATCCATCCATCCATATCTCCACCCATCCAATCATATCTATATCGCTCCATCCATCCATCCATATCTCCACCCATCCAATCCTATCTATATCGCTCCATCCATCCATCCATATCTCCACCATCTCTCGTTCATCCATCCAATCATATCTATATCGCTCCATCCATCCATATCTCCAACCATCTCTAGTTCATCCATTCAATCCTATCTATATCGCTCCATCCATCCATCCATATCTCCATCCATCTCTCGTTCATCCATCCAATCATATCTATATCACTCCATCCATCCATCCATATCTCCATCCATCTCTAGTTCATCCATCCGATCATATCTATATCGCTCCATCCATCCATATCTCCATCCATCTCTCGTTCATCCATCCAATCATATCTATATCGCTCCATCCATCCATCCATATCTCCATCCATCTCTAGTTCATCCATCCAATCCTATCTATATCGCTCCATCCATCCATCCATATCTCCACCATCTCTAGTTCATCCATCCGATCATATCTATATCGCTCCATCCATCCATATCTCCATCCATCTCTAGTTCATCCATCCAATCCTATCTATATCGCTCCATCCATCCATCCATATCTCCACCCATCCAATCATATCTATATCGCTCCATCCATCCATCCATATCTCCACCCATCCAATCCTATCTATATCGCTCCATCCATCCATCCATATCTCCACCCATCCAATCCTATCTATATTGCTCCATCCATCCATCCATCCATCCATATCTCCATCCATCCAATCCTATCTATATCCCTCCATCCATCCATATCTCCATCCATCCAATCATATCTATATCGCTCCATCCATCCATCCATCCATATCTCCATCCATCTCTAGTTCATCCATTCAATCCTATCTATATCCCTCTATCCATCCATATCTCCATCCATCCAATCATATCTATATCGCTCCATCCATCCATATCTCCATCCATCTCTAGTTCATCCATCCAATCCTATCTATATCGCTCCATCCATCGCACACATCATTTTAGATCATTTTTCTGGACATCTGCATAAAGACCGGGGAAAATATTAAGAAATGACGGCGGATTAATGAACTGTGTGCAAATATTCGGCAAAATTTCTGACAACCATCATGCTACGGGCGGCACAGGTTGTGACTCCGGCGCCTGGGAGCCATTGTAATTACAAGCCTCCGTGCTAACGATAGAGAGAATCCATTTTCTAACCCAAAATCAAGAGTGAAACACTAGAGCAATCACCGGCTACAAAGACTCTGAACCCGTCTCCGCTGTCTGATTATGCAAAACTAAATAGACCTAAATAGACCCCAGCCTTCTGCAAATTATGTACAGTGTTCACTAAATTATGATGAAGCCTGTAATTTCACAGCAATGAGGAGGTTATTAATCCTCATCCGCGTGGACAATGATGTGAGGAATTCACTAGATTGTACAATTGGATCCATTAAAAAAAATAATAAAAAAATCCAAAAAAATCCGCAGGTCTTGTGGCAGCCGCGGCCAATTGACACAATTATAGGGATTCTTGTCCCGATGCATAATGTGCGCAGAAAACCCCATGATTCCTTGCAGCTCGCGCTCGGGCAGGGAATTGCCGGTTAATGGGTTGGTGCCGAGAGAAAGCTTCTCTGGGCTGTGAGAGACGTTTCTGCCTTTTGTCTCATCTGATCACTTGCTAAAGAAATACCCAGATGGGCACTTCATGCCCAGTCATGCTAATTTGCAGCTTCTTAAAGTACCATGTTAAATAACTCAATCCCCTAATTATGACAGCATGCTACTTTGGTTATGGGTCTCAGATCACTCACTACTAGTTCAACTCAGCCTCGGAATAAATCCTTGGCTAAGTGTAACTTTTTATGGAACGTCAAGGACTCGTGTCCTGCTACCTACGGAGAAGCATTTCATGCCACCCCAGCAAAGACGTTTCTGTCAAGCTAAAGAGGACCAAAAAGTCAACATACTTCGAAAAATCTGGGTTGACATTTCAGTTGACTCAGACGTGGCCCACGAAGTGCCATATTATTGGCCCAAAGTAGTGTTTATTTTCTACTGCCATCTAGATCCTTCCTATGGTCCTAGTCATGATCCTCGGTTCTCTGCTCTCCAGCAGAGTCAATGTTCTGTATTATGCTCCAGGTGACGGGTTGTTTCTCAGCCTTCGGGTTCTGCGCTGGTGCGGGGAGAGACCTGTGTTTAGGCACCTCGTTCCGGGGGGTGCTAGGCTTCATTAGAGAGCAACTTCACCAGGAACGCTACCAGTCGTAGTTGCTGCTCCGCAGTGAGTTCTCTGGCTCCTGTGAGTTTTGTTATTCTGATTTTGCCTCCCTACCCTGGACTTTTGTTACCCTTGTCTGCCCATGCCCCTGACGGTATCCCACTGGCTTCTGACCTCCGGCTTGTACCCTTACCTCAGCTCCACTCGCTCCCTTTGTACCTTATCGGACTTCCTGGCTTCTGACCTCCGGCTTGTACCCTGACCTCAGCTCTGCTCGCTCCCTGTATACCTTATTTTACTTCCTGACTTCAGACATCTAGCTTTTACCCTGACCTCAGCTCCATTCATTACCCGTGTACCTTATCTCACTTTCTGGCTTCTGACCTATGGCTTGTACCCTGACCTCAGCTCTTCTCGCTCCCTGTGCACCTTATCTGACTTCCTGGCTTCTGACCACCGGTGTGTTTGATTTCACTGTCTCTAGTAGCTTCTAGTGACACCTAGTGGCGTATTGTCACAGTCCTTCTAGACAACAATCTAAAAAGAAATAGGACAGGGTGAAGGCTGACAGCCAGTTACCAAATCAAGTCACGGCGTAACTTGAAGCTCATGGTCCCCAATGCAATATATCCAACAGGGACCCCAACAACCACGGGTCTGTGATAGTATTGGTCTTCTCATACGAGCCAAAAGGAGCCTTCAGGTCAACTTGGTTTTCAATCTATGCCCCCAATCAAGATTAATATGGACACCAAGTCATGGTGTAACTCGACGCTCATGGGCCCCCAATGAAAAAACTCCAACAGGGCCCCCAACAACCATGGGTCTGTAATAGTATTGCTCTTCTCATACGAGCCACAAGGAACCTTTAGGTTAACTTGGTTTCCAATCAAGATGAATATAAACACCAAGTCATGATGTAAAGCCTGCTTTACACGTTGCAATTTCACATACGATATCGTATGCGATTTGCAACGCCCCCATCATATGTGCAGCACGTTCAATTTGTTGAACGTGCCGCACATACGATTAACCCCCATCACACATACTTACCTACCATACGACCTCGATGTGGGCGGCGAACGTTCACTTCCTGGAGTGGGAGGGATGTTCGGCGTCACATCGACGTCACGCAGTAGCCGGCCAATAGAAGCGGAGGGGCGGAGCTGAGTGGGACGTAAGCATCCCGCCCACCTCCTTCCTTCCGTATTGTGGGCCGGGAGCCGCAGGAGGCAGGTGAGATCTGTTCATCGTTTCCGGGGTGTCACACACTGCGATGTGCGCTACCCTGGGTCCGATGAACAATCTCACGTTCAATTCGTCAGGAATGAACGACGTGCATGCGATGAACGGTTTTTCATTCAATCGCAATTGCACGTCGCTGTCACACGCTACAACATACCTTACGATGCCGGATGTGCGTCACTTACGACGTGACCCCGCCGACACATCGTAAGATATCTTGTAGCGTGTAAAGCGGGCTTAACTTGAAGCTCATGGACCTCAATGCAAAACCTACAGCAGGGCCCCCAACAACCACGAATAAGTAATAGTATTGGTCTTCTCATACGAGCCAAAAGGAACCTTTAGGTCAACTTGGTTTCCAATCTACGCCCCCAATCAAGATCAATGTAGACACCAGCAGGGCTCACATAGAGGTTGTCTACCCCATATAAACCTGCTTGACGGATGCCTACGACACAATTGGCAGGGAACAGCCTCATTTTTGCCATATATGCAATCCAGAAGTCAGACAAAACCCCACCAAGCTTATTTTATTTGACCCATAAAAGTCCTTTGTACCAAACCTCAGACAACTCATTAGAGGGTCTGTCAGTCAACGGACATCCATGCCAACTTATGGCCCTGCAAATAAAAATTGAGCAATTTGTTAATTTGCAGAGCTAGAGCCCTCTTGGTCAATCAAGTGAAGAAACGAGAAACGTGGGGTCCTAAACAATAAACCAGATTGATCATGAGCTTGGCCACATTAGACACAAACACTCAGCCCTACCTTGCTCAGAGAGTTGGGGGCTATTCGTGGGTGTAGATGTGCTTTACACTATATGGTATGTCGATGGCCATTGCAAGCGGTCAAACAAAATTACATAGTCAAAACAGACCATTGCTCAAGTATTAAAGCTAACTTGGCATTGATCAAAAAGTTTATAATTGACCAGTTTCAGGAGACACATTCACCATCCAGTAAACCCACCAATGCCTGATATTATCAGTCTTCAGTGTCTTCGTATTAACTTGAGTGAAGGTCTCGCGCTGATGAGATTAATGTCTCTTGTAAATTTGACGTTTTCCAATTGTCATTTTTGCCTCATCCTTGACTTCGCTTTGGAAATCGCCCAAATGAATCTGGGTTCAATTAAAGAAATGCTTTACATCAGTTAATTAACTGGGCTCAGGGTGACTGAGGACAAACAGATGGGGTTCAAGTCTGGAAAGAGGTGGAAGGAAATGTATACGGTAGACCTCCACGAATGTGGCTATAGGATCAGATCATATGGTGATAAATGCTTATTGCCACTGGGGTGGTCTTCTAAACCCTCAAAAGGGACCCTGCTCAAAAAAGGAGCCCTCTGAACCCATTAGGGACAAGTGGGGCAAGTGCTGACTCTCCCAATCCAACAGAATGCCAGGTCATCTTCTAGACCGGTGTTCCTCAAGTCCAGCCCTCAAGTGCTATCATCATTGCATGTTTTCAGGATTTCCTTAGTATTGCACCACGGTGATAATTTAATCACTTGCACAGGTGATGATTCCAGCACCTGTGCAATATTAGGGAAATCCCGAAAACATGCAATATTGGTGGCTCTTGAGGACTGGTCTTGGGCAACAATACCAACGGTTTGACAAGTATGGTGCAAAAACCACTCATATTGCCATAGGTCCTCCAAGCGCTGGGACGTATTAGGAAATTGGAGCACTTTCATCTCCGTTAGAATGGAAAGGTTGCCTGCCCCTCCATTCATGCTCTCTAGGGACGGAAAAGCCCAGCAATTCCATAAAGAATGAATGGACAGCAGATCGCACATGCGGTTAAAAGTGCTCCGTTCTACCGATCAATGCCGGGCCCAGTGTTCAGACCACCACGATCTTTACCCTATCAACTATCTATGATAATATCATCTTTTCACCAGACAACCCTTTCAAATATCCCAAACTTGCAACTGTAAATGTATTTAACCATGCTATTATAATGGCAGCATAAAACGACATCTAAATACCTGGAATTGCACCAAAGACTGTTATGTTCTAACCAGTGGCAGCATGTCCATAGGAATGTATTAGAATGCAAATTAAAGGAGTTTGTCTTTGGGTTTTTACTTAAATGTATGTATTTGGGGTTATAAATTAATTTATAGAATTGGGTTTGTTTTTTTGTTTTTTTGCACCATTTGGCTTTAACGTTTCAGTCATAGGGGAGGCACTTTTTTTGGGATCAGTCACTACCACTCAAATTCAGGCATGATTATTTTTTTAACATATTCACGCCCCTCAGGATTGTAATTGATTACACCACAGGTCCTTCAACATCACTTAAGAAAAAGGAGGAAACACTGGCACCATTCAGCGAGCTAACCGCTTAATCCTTCTTCTTCCAGGGTTATACACGCATTATATGGCAATAAATTCCATTGCATGCTGGCCTCGGTGCTCATTCCAATAGACCACAATTCACAATATCCATAGAGGAGAGACGAAAGGCACTCACCAGAAATTGTGTGTTCAATTGTGTGTTCCCACCTCTCCACGCTTTTTCCCTTTGACCTGATGGTTGAATAAACAGCTTTTTTTACCGCATTTCTGGTGAGTGCCTTCCGTCTCTCCTCTATGGACCTTCAACATCACCTCTCTGCTGAGCTCCTCCTATTACGGTCACATAATAATGACATCAGCACAGGTCCTGTACCACCACTTCTATTCTGATGATTACCACAGGTCCTTCAACATCACTTCTCTGCAGAGCTCCGCTTATTACGGTCACATAATAATGACATCAGCACAGGTCCTGTACCACCACTTCTATTCTGATGATTACCACAGGTCCTTCAACATCACTTCTCTGCAGAGCTTCGCCCATTATGGTCACATGATCGTGACATCAACACAGGTCCTGAACATTTCTCCGAAGTTCAACATTGGAGAAGTGGTGGTGAAGGACCTGTGTAGCTATCACGATCATGTGACTGTAATGGGTGAAGCTCAGCAGAGAAGTGATAGAAAAGGACCTATGGTAATTATCAGAAGAAAAGTAGTTGTACAGGACCTGTGCTGATGTCATGATCATGTGACTGTAATGGCTGGAGCTCAGCAGAGAAATGATAGTGAAGGACCTGGGTAGATGCTAGAATGTATGGGTTCCTTCCAGGTATGAAGTAATTTGTTATGTGATGGTGGGTGCTAAATATGCAGCGCAATGTTTTACAGAAGGAATAAACATTCTTTTTCCACGTGTGCATGGAGTTGTTTATTATAGAAGTGGGTGTCTGGGGTAAGATTCCCCAGGTGGGGGGTGTGCAGGTGAGGGCTTCGCCTTGCATGATTATAGTGGATAGGAGGAAACATCGCCATGCCCACCAACTAAGCTGGTCATGCCCATTAACTTGGAAGGAGCCCCTACAATCTAGGTTCAACTGAAGGACCTGTGGCAATCAGCAGAAGAGAATTGGTTGTGCAGGACCTGTGTGGATATCATGATGATATGACCGTAATGGGCAGTGCTCAGTAGAGAAGTGATAATGTAGGACCTGTGGCAATCATCAGAAGAGAAGTGAATGCGCAGGACCTGTGCTGCTGTCACGATCATGTGAATAATGGGTGGAGCTCAGCAGAGAAGTGATAATGTAGGACCTGTGGTGAAATCATCAGAAGAGAAGTGTTTGTGCAGGGTCTGTGCTGATATCACGGTCATGTGACCGTAATGGGTGGAGCTCAGCAGAGATTGATAGTGAAAAACCGATAGTGAAGTCATCAGAGGAGAAATGGTTGTGCCAGATCTGTGCTGATGTCATACTCATGTAACTATAATAGGCGGAGCTCAGCAGAGAAATGATTGTGAAGGAACAAGAGAGAAGTGGCTGTGCAGGACCTGTGCAGGACCTGTGTTGACCTGTGTTGACATCACGATCATGTGGGTGGAGCTCAGTAGAAAAGTGATAGTCAAGGACCTTTGGTAATCAGTAAAGAGAAGTGGCTGTGCAGGACCTGTGTTCATGTCACGATCATGTGACCGTAATGGGCGGAGCTCAGCAGAGAAGTGATGGTTAAGGACCTGTGATGTAATCAATTACAATGCTGGGGGCGTGACTAAGTTAAAAAAGCATGCATCATGCCTGAACTTGAGTGACAGCCCCTATGACTAAAACCTAAGGTATTTACTGCATCCACTTAAATATATAAAGTATTTTTTAAGACGTACATGGGTTTTATTTTAAACCATGTTAGTGCATCATTTAAAACACATTGGGGGCAGTATATATATACATATATATATATATATATATACATATATATATACATATATATATATATACACACATCTATATACATATATATACATACACACATATATATATATATATATATATATATATATATATATATATATGTACACATATATATACAGTATATATATCTATATATATATATATATATATATATATATATGTACACATATATATATATATATATCTATATATATATATATATATATATATATATATATATATATATATATATATATATATATATATGAATCGACATGACAGGTTCCCTTGAAGACATTTTATTCCAATTTTTTGCATATGGGTAGATTGGTGCCTGGTTGAATGAATAAGGCAACCTGATCCCCAGGTGAGAAAAAAAAAAGAAAAACAGCAAAAAAAAAGAAAAAAAGAAAACAGCCGCACAAGGGGAGGCTCGTCCTGTCTCTTTAATAAGCCGATCCTCGTGCACATTAACAGTGTTGAAAATTCAATTGCAAAACTCTTTGTCTGTTGTCTGCTTACTCTAAAGATGGTCTTTCTTAAACAACAGAGCACCAAGGAGTCGTTAGGGCTCTCTCTTCATTACTTCAAAAAACCAATCATTAGACACCAGAGTATATACGTAATTAGAAAATCACTTCCTTTGCAATCCAAGCTAAGTAGTTTACATACTGTAATTACAGGGACAAAATCAATTTTTAATCATTTCACTGATTGGGCTCATCAGCACTGTGGGAACGTTGTAACCTGCTTGTTGTGCATAAGCAACATCTGGGCTAAAACAATTACCCTTTGTTTGCTACAATATTCCTTAAATCTTTACCGAAAAAAAAAAAGAAAAAATGTTTAAAAAAAAAAAAGGGTAAAATATTGAATAGGTTCGCCCTTGAGCTGCAGATCGCCCCAAGTATAAAATGCAGAGCGGCTCATCCGATATACAATTTAATGACGCGGCTGCTTCTAGATTTTTTTTTTTGTTATTTTTTTTTTATTTTTTTTTCCTTCCATCTCTTCAGTAAAATAAAAAGTATCTGATTGTTTTAAAAGATGCATTCAGCTGGCTAATTGTTCTATAGCTATAACACATGGTGTTCAAACAGCCCACACATTACAAAACGCTCATCTGGAATATAATGCCCAACTATTACAGAGCCGGGAGGTTTACACTGGCGCTAATATAAATGAATGGATTTTATCAAAATTAAAAAGGGAAAAAAAAAGAAAAAAAAAAAAGAAAAAAATTCTGAGAGGCTGAGGATGTGTGAAAAATAGATGGTATGAATTGGCAAGGCGAGCCTAACCATTTTGTTCTCTTAATAGGAAGTGACCTCATTTACACTGGGGTAATAATTAGTAGCGCTTCAGTGACAGTTAAGAAAAAAAAAAAGAAAAAAAAAAGTTTTCAGCATAATAAGGCAAAATCGCTTTTGTTAAGAGATTCGGCATTCCGTATTAACCCTTGCCAAGCAAAGAGAAAAGAAAAAAATAAGGCTAGACTAATTGCTAAAATATTTGCTATCTTCGAGTTAGTCTTTTTCATCCAAAACGGTCACCGTTCATCTGTTTATGGATTCAACCGAGAACATATATATATATATATATATATATATATATATATATATCTTTACGGTAGATATTGGGGGTCTAGAGACCACACATCTAACTCTAGGATCCCGGATACGTGTTCTCGTATTTTTCGGAACTTATATTCCGGGATTCCAATTATTCATAAAAAGTTGTGTGTGAAGTTTTTCTAATTTTTTGTTAATAAAGGGGGTTCCTCAATTTAGGTTTCCATGGTTGGGGTCCTGCATTACAAATTACATTGTATTACATCGATGTGAATAGACGCCGTGTAATATGACATTTCTCCAGTGGGGGCGCTGCAAAGAAATGGAATGTTCAATACTAGATTTATCCACCAATCACAGCTGATCGCAAGGGTTCTGTCTTAAGCCTATAGTTGAGAGACCCTTCCAGCATCAATTTTTATGGAGCATCAATTTTTATGGAGAATAAGGGGTTAATGCCGCGTTACCGCTGAAAGAGGTGGTCCACTACGATACATAGTGGCCACATCGATTTAGGGCTGAGAAAAAAGAAGACTTCCCAAATACCTTCTGTTGCCGATTCTGCCTATGAGCAGCGCTATCACTGTCCAGTCAGACCCCATCACATGACCGGGCTGCAGCAGCCTCCGATGTCCGGTGATGTCACACCAATTCTACCTGTGAGCAATGCTATCACTGTCCGCTCAGTCCCCATCACATGACCGGGCAGCAGCGGCCTCTGATGTCCGGTGATGTCACACCAATTCTACCTGTGAGCAATGCTATCACTGTCCGCTCAGTCCCCATCACATGACCGGGCTGCAGCGGCCTCCGATGTCCGGTGATGTCACACCAATTCTACCTGTGAGCAACGCTATCACTGTCCGCTCAGTCCCCATCACATGACTGGGCTGCAGCAGCCTCCGATGTCTGGTGATGTCACACCAATTCTACCTGTGAGCAACGCTATCACTGTCCGCTCAGTCCCCATCACATGACCCGGGCTGCAGCGGCCTCTGATGTCCGGTGATGTCACACCAATTCTACCTGTGAGCAACGCTATCACTGTCCGCTCAGTCCCCATCACATGACCGGGCTGCAGCGGCCTCTGATGTCCGGTGATGTCACACCAATTCTACCTGTGAGCAACGCTATCACTGTCCGCTCAGTCCCCATCACATGACCGGGCTGCAGCGGCCTCCGATGTCCGGTGATGTCACACCAATTCTACCTGTGAGCAACGCTATCACTGTCCACTCAGTCCCCATCACCTGACTGGGCTGCAGCGGCCTCTGATGTCCGGTGATGTCATGTCAATTCTACCTGTGAGCAGTGCTATCACTGTCCACTCAGTCCCCATCACATGACCGGGCTGCAGCGGCCTCTGATGTCCGGTGATGTCACGTCAATTCGACCTGTGAACAGCACTAACACTGTCCAGTCAGTCCCCATCACATGACTGGGCTGCAGCGGCCTCTGATACCCGGAGATGTCATGTTAATCCTACCTGTGAGCAGCGCTATCACTGTCCAGTCAGTCCCCATCACATGACCGGGCTGCAGCGGCCTCTGATGTCCGGTGATGTCACGTCAAGTTCCAGAAGTTGACCCAGCATCACCAAGGTGGGACCCAGTCTCACTGCCTGACCGGGCGGTGGGTACAGTTTTACCGCAATTACAGACCAGCATCTCACGTGCTTGCGCCGTTAAGCGGTGAAGGAGAGAGTGCGCACAATACTGGGCTGTGATGCGTGATGAAACTTCACCCACAGCCCAAATATTCATGGAGACTGGGTCCCACCTTGGTGATGCCGCGTCAATTTCCAATTCCGGAACTTGACGTGACATCATCGGACACTAGAGGCCGCTGCAGCCCGAGTCACATGAAGGGGACTGAACGGACAGTGATAGCGCTGCTCACAGGTAAAATTGGTAACAGAACATATTTGGAAAATACCTTCCTTCTCAGCTTTAAATTGATCCCGCCACTTACCATCGTAGTGGACCACCTTTTTAAAGTTTTATTCAGTCTACGCGTTTCAGAGATCAAAGTCTCCTTCATCAGGATGAAAAAGAAATCAACTTTCATGTTGCGCTTCTTTCTCTCCAGCTTCAATGATATCTACCCATCATCAGGACAGTGTGGTGGTTGGTTAAAGAGGCAAATCTCCATTAGAATCTATTAGTTCTTTATATTCTCACAACAAAGACCATTCCGTGAACATTGAAAGGGCAAAACTGTGTGAAGTACGGAACAGATCAAGTTTACCAATACCAGAAGCCCCTTAAAGAAGTTTTTCTCCTACTTTAGAATCGCTCATCACAGTTTGTAAATGGATAGGCATAATAGGGATGTTTCTTTGGGGTCTCTACCACCAAAGAAAGGTTCTCCACACTATTTCCAAGATGTCCTAATATTACAAAGAAGTGGGTGGGGAGTTCACATGGGCTAGTTGGTCTTCTTTCCAAGAGCATGGCCATACTATGATGTCCACAAGTGTGGAGCCATGCATCACTGGATGGGGCCCCATTTAGAGATTTTCCAGGGGTCCCCTTTCCACTACGGTTTGACAGCATTGAATATTTGGAAGGAAACCAGAATGATGGACACATCTTCATGGTCTTATCAACTCAACGAAGACTGATCAAAACCAAATAGGTTGATTTATGGACACTAAGTATAAGGCTGTTTCTTTGGCGTTAAGGCCCAATCTCCACCACCAATGTTTGTACAAAGCCCTAAAGGGCTCTCCCCACCTTTTCCGAGACGCCCTAATATTACAAAGAGGTGGGTGGGGAGTTCATGTGGGCTGGTTGGTGTTCTTTCCAAGAGCTTGGCCATACTATGATGTCTATAAGTGTGGAACCATGCATCCCTGGACGAGAGCCTAGAGATTTTCTAGGGATCCCCTTTCCTCTATTTAACTCTATGGGTTGATAGCATTGCATATTTGGAAGGAAGCAGGAATGATAGACACATCTTCATGGTCTTATCAACCCAACGAAGATTAATCAAGACCAAATAGGTGGATTTACGGGCATGAAGTATAGGGCTGTTTCTTTTGGGTCTATAGGGAGGGAAAGGTCCATCCTCCACCATCAATGTTTGTACAAAGCCCTGAAGGGCTCTGCCCACCATTTTCCAGATACCCTATTATTATTATTATAAAAAAGTGGGTGGGGAGATCATGTGGGCTGGTTGGTCTTCTTTCCAAAAGCTTGGCCAGACTATGATGTCTACAAGTGTGGAGAAATGCATCACTAAAGGGGAGCCCAATTTAGAGATTTTCTAGGGGTCCCCGTTCCTCTATGTAATTCTACAGGTTGGAAAGAAACAGAACACACCCTCATGGTCTTACCAACCCAACGAAGACTGATCAAGACCAAAAAGGTTGCTTTATGGACATTACAACAACCATGAAATGCTGGGGTAACTCCATTTACATGCATTGGATTCAGATTTTGTCACAGAATCGGTTTCACAAATCTGAAACAGGGATGAAATTATCATCGAGATATGGAAGCTGCAAACACTTTCCACTAAGGAGGTGCCAGGAACCTTTCCATTGGCGTTTGTTTAGCTCTTTATTGAGAATGTATTGTTCTCCTACATCAATTTTCCCATGTAAAATCTACTCGCAGAAGGAAGCACATCCATCGCTCCCAGTAATGGACTTTCATTGAGGGCCAAGTTGCTTAATCAATGCTATTGTTTAGAACGGGAACCCACAGCTTGCGTTAAGGAGGCTGGTCAATTGTACAACCTCACTATTGATATTCTCTACATGCAAAGCATTCCCAGCCTCTCAGGTTAATTGATATATCACTACATTATGCAACCCAATCAAGAACCAGCGCTACCCTTTATAATGGCTGCTTTCAGAAGGTCTCGATGCTTGCATCTGCCACAGCTGGTCTGGAAGCAAACTGTGAAACTCCCAGTGTTTACTACTCAGAAGGGACGCGGACATGGAAACCCAACACACATTCGGGAGGCTTGTAATTGGTCTCACATAGCACAGGCAGCGTGTGTCCATGGGCACAAGCTGTAGACACGTCTATCCCAAGAAAGCGATCAACGAATATATCAAGGAATACAGATCAGGGTCGGTTGGCACTCCCTGCCCTCCGTGACTTCTGTCTTCAATGTCACCGACACTATCTGCAAATGATTGAAGATCAGAAGTTTTGGAGATACTGGGACCAGTATGGTTGTGGTGAAAGGAAATGAACCGAAAGACTACAGTTGACCCCACAATGGAGATTCACGCCAATGCAAAGAAAAAAAAGTATGGCTAACCCATCCTAAAAACGCTGATGACATCAGTGACATTCCCAGAAGGGAGAAGGTGCCATAGCAGTGACCAAAACAAGACTCCTGCCATAGTATCGAAAACCCTATTGAGGGTCTTGTATTTCATCACCATTCGGATACTCCCAATTTTTGCCATTATTACTGCCAGGTTTCTGCCACCTACAACCAAGGAAATGGGTCTGACCGTTCCTCAGGCTCAGTGGCAGGGGTTATCGGGAGCATCACATTGACACTCATTCAGTTCACCACCTACCCACAGCTCTGGAGCACCCGGTAATAAGTGGGCTGAGGAAAAAGTACAGTAGGAGCAGGAGTTACGATCACACCCAAGCCCTGGAGCCTAGAGGGCCCAAAAAGTCCTTTTGGCCGATATAAAAATACTAATGCTAATAAAACCATGCAATAATTGGGGGCCCCGTTGAAGCTTGTGCATTGGGGCCCATGAGCTTAATGTTGCATCACTATAAGTGGGGTATGTGCACTGCTCAGGATCTCCTCTGCTGGTGATAACACTGACACTTTCTTTTTCTTTAAATAATATTCTACCTATAAAACTTTTGAGACAAAGCAATCAACTCTGTCCCACACATTCCCTACTCCACCTCTGTCCCCCACACACCCTACTCCTCATCTGTCCCCCACACACCCTACTCCACCTCTGTCCCCCACACACCCTACTCTACCTCTGTCCCCCACACACGCTACTCCACCTCTGTCCCCCACACACCCTACTCCATCTCTGTCCCCCACACAACCCTACTCCACATCTGTCCCCCACACACCCTACTCCATCTCTGTCCCCCACACACCTTACTCACCTTCTGTCCCCCACACAACCCTACTCCACATCTGTCCCCCACACACCCTACTCCACATCTGTCCCCCACACACCCTACTCCACCTCTGTCCCCCACACACCCTACTCCACCTCTGTCCCCCACACAACCCTACTCCACTTCTGTCCCCCACACAACCTACTCCATCTCTGTCCCCCACACAACCCTACTCCACCTCTGTCCCCCACACACCCTACTCCATCTCTGTCCCCCACACAACCTACTCCATCTCTGTCCCCCACACACCCTACTCCACCTCTGTCCCCCACACAACCCTACTCCATCTCTGTCCCCCACACACGCTACTCCACCTCTGTCCCCCATACACCCTACTCCATCTCTGTCCCCCACACAACCCTACTCCATTTCTGTCCCCCACACAACCCTACTCCACCTCTGTCCCCCACACACCCTACTCCATCTCTGTCCCCCACACAACCCTACTCCACATCTGTCCCCCACACACCCTACTCCATCTCTGTCCCCCACACACCCTACTCACCTTCTGTCCCGCACACAACCCTACTCCACCACGGTCGCCCACACTACCAACTCTGCCTCTGTTCCCAAAACTATCAACTCTGACTCTGTCCTCCACACTCCACCTCTGTCCCCTACGCTCCCTACGTTACCTCTGTCCCTCATGCACCTTATGCCCCCTCTGTCCCAAAGTACCCTACGCCGCCTCTGTCACCCACGCACCCTATGCTGCCTCTGTCCCCAATGCACCCCACTTAACCTCTGTCCACCCAAAACTCCCTACACCATCTGTGTCCTCTACACACCGTACTCCACCTTTCTCCCCCACATACCCTACTCCACCTCTGTCCCCGACACACCCTACTCCACCTCTCTCCCAGACACACCCTACTCGCCTCTCCCCCCCACACACCCTACTCCGCCTTTCTCCCCCACACACCCTACTCTGCCTCTCTCCCTCACACATCATTCTCCACCTCTCTGCCTCACACACCCTATTCCACCTCTCTCCCCCACACTCCACCTCTCTCCCTCACACACCCTACTCCACCTCTCCCTCAAACACCCTACTCCACCTCTCTCCCCCACACACCCTACTCCACCTCTCTCCCCCACACACCCTACTCCACCTCTCTCCCCCACACCCTACTCCACCTCTCTCCCTCACACACCCTACTCCACCTCTCCCTCACACACCCTACTCCACCTCTCTCCCCCACACACCCTACTCCACCTCTCTCCCCCATACCCTATTCCACCTCTCTCCCTCACACACCCTGCTCCACCTCTCTCCCTCACACACCCTGCTCCACCTCTCTCCCTCACACACCCTGCTCCACCTCTCTCCCTCACACACCCTGCTCCACCTCTCTCCCTCACACACCCTGCTCCACCTCTCTCCCTCACACACCCTACTCCACCTCTCTCCCCCACACCCTACTCCACCTCTCTCCCTCACACACCCTGCTCCACCTCTCTCCCTCACACACCCTGCTGCTGCTCTACCTCTCTCCCTCACACACCCTGCTCCACCTCTCTCCCTCACA
Source organism: Anomaloglossus baeobatrachus (assembly GCF_048569485.1). NCBI lineage: Eukaryota > Metazoa > Chordata > Amphibia > Anura > Aromobatidae > Anomaloglossus > Anomaloglossus baeobatrachus. The sequence goes on along the minus strand of NC_134362.1, from coordinate 201,914,849 downwards.
CACCCTAGTCCATCTCTGTCCCCCACACACTCTACGCCACCTCTCTCCCTCACGCACCCTACTCTGCTACACAACTGATTAGACTGAGTAATGAAATAAAACCTTTTAAGCAACATGTCATCTTACACCAGGTGGTGAGATTTTCTCCTGAATGCACCAAAAATAGGGTTCTCTAAGGGACACTTTCCTCGTTGCAGCCTTAAAGGGGTCATCCAGCCACAGCCACATTGGGAGGTGACTATCACTCTTGATGTTGTGATAACTGCTCCTACCTATCATGCACCAGTGCAAGTGATTAGGATGCAAAAAACAATACGTCTGGATTTCCTACAAGATGTAACTTAAAGGATCCAGAAACTAGAAGTTTCAACCTTGACATGTAGGCAATGGGTTGCCTTCCAACTTGCTCGTTACAAACACTAAGTACAGCCATATGTAATTAGGCAACACCATCCTAAAGTGGGGTGTAGCCTGGTATCTGCCTACTGGGGATACCAGGTTTGGTCTTTTGTAGAGGGGATACTGCAATGTTGCTGTATATTATGGAGCTTGAAGAACTTCCAAGCCACCGGTGAGGATCCGAGTAGTCCTCCAGAATCAAGAGTTGAGTGCAGGACCTACGGTGATATCACATGACTGTGATGTCACCACAGGTCCTTCTGCAGCCGCGCAAACTGCAGCGATAGTACGGAACTTGTGCTATCGCTGCAGTTTCTGATTAAAAGGCTGGGGCGCTCAGAGCGTGGGAGGGGGGGCCCATAACAGCGTGGGGGCCCTGCCCACTCTGCCCGCACATAACGCCGGCCCCGAGAAACCGGCGGCACCACGGCGCTATACACTGCCCCGCACTATGTAAGGCACAGGGGTCCACTGAGGGCCCGGGGCCTACCGGGGAATTCCCCGGTAACCCGGCGGGCCGGACCGACCCTGGTTGTGCCCGAAGACGGTCTCAACCTTAGTCACTAAAAAGCATGCCCAAGAGGAGAGTGAGGAGGCCACGTATTAGATTAATGAGCCGAAAAGGGGTTCTCAATCCCAATTCAATCCACCGGTTTCAACATCAGGTAATGGGAACCACTATGAGCAGTAAAATAAATCGGGTGTTTGCAAACCATTACCATTTCCCAATTTTTTGCAAGAATCCAGGGAGTTTTTCTATCACAATGAACCAGTTTTCCGGGCGAAAAAAAAAGCAAAATCAAGATATAAATCGCATTAAACATAAGTAATACAAGTATTTACAGGACGTGATACTAAGATATTTCCAGTTCAGGATTTGCATTTTATAACTGTTTGGTTTAGCCGGTAATCCTATTTTTTTTCTACCTAGGATTTTCTATTGTTTGCACGGCCTAAATAATATTAGTAATAATTGAGAGATGAAAACATGCAATGACGGCTGTAATAGGGAATTGGAAATATAATCATTGTGGACGAGGAGGAGAACGAACCAGGAGTATCCATAATCCATTTGTATTTTTGCCCACAGAAGAAGTGTTCGCTAATATTGGCTGTCTTCCCACAGCGGCAACAAAATGGTACTCACAAAAAGGCACAAAGGCGGATTCATAGAGCGCACACAATGCGTCTGTCTATTTGCATTCACCAATCCTTCATTATTCAGATTTTTATCATTACCTGCCTGCATTTCTCTTAAACAAAACTTTATTCAATAAATGAGCCGTGCAAAACGACGGGCTGGAGCCATTTCAGGACAACCCTTCCAAAAAATGATTTCTCATGAGCGATAACAACAATAGCATTAAAACTTGTGTATGTGGATCACTCCTTGTAGGAGGGATACAGCTCTGTTTACACCAAAATTGCCAAATTCAAGCCCACCCCCTAGGATCCTGATAAAATACCCCCAAAACAACTTTTGCTTGGTTGGTCCCATCCAAATTGGGACCTGCAATGAATTGGCGTCATCAGATCCCCTTAAAGAGGACCAGCCACCAGGATTTTCCTATATAAACTAAAGCCAGTGCTATACTGGTGCTAGCAGGCTGATTCTATATATACCTTTAGTTGTGACATCAGATGTATACTTTCTAAAAATACAAGCAAGTAAAGTTTGTGAAATGCACTGTTACTTAATTGATAGATGCGACGGAATATCTAATAGGTGGGTCGGGTTTTGCTAGTTATTCCAGTCTCCCTGTCTGTCCTTCCTCCCCTGGTTTCTGTTATTAAAGGGGGAGGAAGGAGAGAGGAAGGTCAGGGGGAGGAAGGACAGGCAGACAGCCGGTGGGAGGAAGGACAGGGGGAGGAAGGACAGGCAGGCAGACAGGGGGAAGAAAAACAGGGGGAGGAAGGACAGGCAGGCAGACAGGGGGAGGAAGGACAGGAAGACAGACAGGGGGAGGAAGGACAGGGGGAGGAAGGACAGGCAGGCAGACAGGAAAAGGAAGGATAGGGGGGAGGAAAAACAGGGGGGAGGAAGGACAGGCAGCAGACAGGGGTGGGAATAAGTAACAAAACCTGACCCACCTATTAGATATTCTGTTGCACCTATCATCAAATAACAGTGTATTCCACAAGCTTTACTTGCCTGTATTTCAGAAACTATACATCCGATCTGACAACTAAAGGTATGTATAGAATCAGCGTGATAGCGCCAGTATAGCCCTGGCTTTAGTTTATATAGGAAAATCCTGCTGGTTGGTCCTCTTTAAATTCTTAAAAGGGTAGGTTCAAATTGGATGAAAATTTTGCAAATTTTCTATCTGGATTTGCAGATGGAAAAACAACACCAGACTAAAGTAGCTGTAACAGTGAATCTGAATGAATCTCATCCACGTGTTCCAAAAATATTCATCCAAAAAATTAACCTGCGGTACAGATTTTATTTTTATGGCAATTTCAGCTACAGAAAGAACAAGGATTTTTTTGAGAAATTTCCCCATAGACTTCAATAGTGGTGGTGAAAGTCTACAATCCAATCCCATTGGAGTTCAGGGTAAAAAACTGAACCTTATCTAAAGTCCGGCTGAACCCGCGGTAGTGATCTTCCACAAGTTGTCCTCACCAAAAAACAAAAGTTGCAACACAAGAATTCAATTGTAGATTTTCACCACCGTTATTAAAAAGTTATTCGAAAAGGCAACTAAATCTACATTAGCCAGGGGAACTGAGAATGGGTGCCTTTGGAGCGCCAAAAGATTGGGAAGACAGAAAAAATTCCATGGCTTCGCTCATCTCTATTTATGACATATTCTGGTTGGATTGGCTTTGGAACTACAAAACCAGCCACGATGAATTTAGCATAATGGGTCTGTCAAAATTCTATTGGGTTTCTTAAATAAAAAAAAACAAAACATAAAATGGGCACAAAGGCTAGTGGTGGCCTATGGTATACCAAGAGGTGCTCCACCTAGGAAATTCCCAGAAAATCTCACATCTGGATTGGCGTAGCTTTGACACTTGATGCCACCAATATGGTGACTTCTTACATTGTTCTTCCTTCCATGTTTACATTTGGTTAAACAACTAAAATATAGGCAATGATACAGTAAGGTCATCCAATTGGGTGGTGACCTAACTGTTCTCCTGGCACGAAAATCTCATATCTGGTTTGGTGCGTTTTTGACACTTGATGCCACCAATATGGTGACTTCTTACATTCTCCTTCCTTCCATGTTTAGATTTGGTTAGACAACTAAAATATAGGCAATGATACAGTAAGGTCATCTAATTGGGTGTTGACCCACCCGTTCTCCTGGCACGAAAATCTCACATATGGTTTGGTGCGTCTTTGATACTTGATGCCACCAATATGGTGACTTTTTACATTCTCCTTCCTTCCATGATGATTGTTTAAACATCTAAGATATAGGCCATCATACAGTAAGTTCATCCTACTGGGTGAGGAGCCACCGATCCTCCTTGCACATATGGTGGCAAAAGAAAGGTTGGGAATGCTTAATTTCCTCCTCTTTCCACTGGAGATAACCCAACCGTAGAAGATCAAATGGTCATAGAAGTTGGGTTGTGGTTACGGTGGCTAAAAATACTGAATGTTGAGTACAGGGATAATAAAAATCACGCAACGGGCCACCATGGCTTATACAGCACACATTTACAAACAATATCACAGGCAGAACTGAAAATACAACCTCAAGTATGAGATGATGGGGCTTAGACAACTCTCCTAGAGGTCTCCACAGCTTCTGAAGTGTCTAAACATAATCTCAAAGGGTGATTTCAAGAACTTTTGGAAGAACAGGTTTTAAAATATGATCAACCAGAAGAAATCCTAAAGAATAGATGCTCTGAGGGCCACCACGAAGAAGGTGCCAAGGAACCTACTGACAGAACACCTGCTCCGTCAAGACCCGGGAGAAGAAGGTTCCTCGTTGTAATGCTTTTTATGCAAATTGTCAAACGCGTCTTGTGGAGCCCCACACATACAAATGAGCTCAAATGATCAGAAATTAACTGAATAAAAGCCATTAACATATTAATCCATCAATGACAAGTCTTGGGCGGGGTGAGGAGTCACTGCCTGACAGTTCTTTTGAGTGACAGCGAGACAGACGGAATACCGCCCGAGAAAACGATAGGTTGGCAAGTTGGTTAAAGGGTTAATTCGAAAGCAAGCCAGGTGGGCAGAGTGCTTTCCATTTTGCTGTCAAGCCCAGCGTATTCCAAACATGCCGAGCATTGTGCAAGTGGTCTGCATCCTATTTCTATGCCACGCAGAGCCTTCCATCCTGTAGCGAGACCGCGATAAACAACAGGAGCAATAATTGACTAATCAGAGTCACTATTAGAAACACCTGGCATGTTTCACAACTGCACGATCAGAACAAAAGAGCAAGGATTAAAACGAGACAAGTGAGAGACAAGCTGGCATTATTAGCCAAGCCGGAGCGGCAACGGTCTATGGTGGCAAAATGGGACATATCCGGCGCCCAACCACTGATGGACATCAGATGTGCCGCAGAAGATAATCATCTAATGCAGACGTATACAACACCGAGACTATAGCGTGGAGAACGGAAAATAGCAGTTATATTCTTGTATATAGGAGCAGTATTATAGTAGCTATATTCTTGTATATAGGGGGCAGTATTATAGTAGTTATATTCTTGTATATAGGGGGCAGTATTATAGTAGCTATATTCTTGTACATAGGGGGCAGTATTATAGTAGTTATATTCTTGTACATAGGGGGCAGTATTATAGTAGCTATATTCTTGTACATAGGAGCAGTATTATAGTAGTTATATTCTTGTACATAGGGGCAGTATTATAGTAGTTATATTCTTGTACATAGGGGCAGTATTATAGTAGTTATATTCTTGTACATAGGGGCAGTATTATAGTAGTTATATTCTTGTACATAGGGGCAGTATTATAGTAGTTATATTCTTGTACATAGGGGCAGTATTATAGTAGTTATATTCTTGTATATAGAGGCAGTATTATAGTAGTTATATTCTTGTATATAGAGGCAGTATTATAGTAGTTATATTCTTGTATATAGAGGCAGTATTATAGTAGTTATATTCTTGTACATAGGGGCAGTATTATAGTAGTTATATTCTTGTACATAGGAGAAGTATTATAGTAGGTATATTCTTGTACATAGGGGCAGTATTATAGTAGTTATATTCTTGTACATAGGAGCAGTATTATAGTAGTTATATTCTTGTACATAGGAGCAGTATTATAGTAGTTATATTCTTGTATATAGGGGCAGTATTATAGTAGTTATATTCTTGTACACAGGAGCAGTATTATAGTAGTTATATTCTTGTACATAGGAGAAGTATTATAGTAGGTATATTCTTGTACATAGGGGCAGTATTATAGTAGTTATATTCTTGTACACAGGAGCAGTATTATAGTAGTTATATTCTTGTACATAGGAGCAGTATTATAGTAGTTATATTCTTGTACATAGGGGGCAGTATTATAGTAGTTATATTCTTATACATAGGAGCAGTATTATAGTAGTTATATTCTTGTATATAGGGGCAGTATTATAGTAGTTATATTCTTGTACATAGGGGCAGTATTATAGTAGTTATATTCTTGTACATAGGGGGCAGTATTATAGTAGATATATTCTTGTACATAAGGGCAGTATTATAGTAGTTATATTCTTGTACATAGGGAGCAGTATTATAGCAGTTATATTCTTGTACATAGGGGGCAGTATTATAGCAGTTATATTCTTGTACATAAGGGCAGTATTATAGTAGTTATATTCTTGTACATAGGGAGCAGTATTATAGTAGTTATATTCTTGTACATAGGGAGCAGTATTATAGTAGTTATATTCTTGTACATAGGGGGCAGTATTATAGCAGTTATATTCTTGTACATAGGGGCAGTATTATAGTAGTTATATTCCTGTACATTGGAGGAGTATTATAGGGGTTAAATTCTTGCACATAGGGGCAGTATTATAGTAGTTATATTCCTGTACATTGGAGGAGTATTATAGGGGTTATATTCTTGCACATAGGGGCAGTATTATAGTAGTTATATTCTTGTACATAGGGGACAGTATTATAGTAGTTATATTCTTGTACATAGAGGCAGTATTATAGTAGTTATATTCTTGTATATAGAGGCAGTATTATAGTAGTTATATTCTTGTATATAGAGGCAGTATTATAGTAGTTATATTCTTGTACATAGGGGCAGTATTATAGTAGTTATATTCTTGTACATAGGAGGCAGTATTATAGCAGTTATATTCTTATACATAGAGGCAGTATTATAGTAGTTATATTCTTGTACATAGGGAGCAGTATTATAGTAGTTATATTCTTGTACATAGGGAGCAGTATTATAGTAGTTATATTCTTGTACATAGGGGGCAGTATTATAGCAGTTATATTCCTGTACATTGGAGGAGTATTATAGGGGTTATATTCTTGCACATAGGGGCAGTATTATAGTAGTTATATTCTTGTACATAGGGGACAGTATTATAGTAGTTATATTCTTGTACATAGAGGCAGTATTATAGTAGTTATATTCTTGTACATAGAGGCAGTATTATAGTAGTTATATTCTTGTACATAGGGGCAGTATTATAGTAGTTATATTCTTGTACATAGGAGGCAGTATTATAGCAGTTATATTCTTATACATAGAGGCAGTATTATAGTAGTTATATTCTTGTACATAGGAGCAGTATTATAGTAGTTATATTCTTGTACATAGGAGGCAGTATTATAGCAGTTATATTCTTATACATAGAGGCAGTATTATAGTAGTTATATTCTTGTATATAGAGGCAGTATTATAGTAGTTATATTCTTGTATATAGGGGCAGTATTATAGTAGTTATATTTTTGTATATAGGGGCAGTATTATAGTAGTTATATTCTTATACATAGGAGCAGTATTATAGTAGTTATATTCTTGTATATAGAGGCAGTATTATAGTAGTTATATTCTTGTATATAGAGGCAGTATTATAGTAGTTATATTTTTGTATATAGGGGCAGTATTATAGTAGTTATATTCTTGTACATAGGAGCAGTATTATAGTAGTTATATTTTTGTATATAGGGGCAGTATTATAGTAGTTATATTCTTATACATAGGAGCAGTATTATAGTAGTTATATTCTTGTATATAGAGGCAGTATTATAGTAGTTATATTCTTGTATATAGAGGCAGTATTATAGTAGTTATATTTTTGTATATAGGGGCAGTATTATAGTAGTTATATTCTTATACATAGGAGCAGTATTATAGTAGTTATATTCTTGTATATAGAGGCAATATTATAGTAGTTATATTCTTGTATATAGAGGCAGTATTATAGTAGTTATATTCTTGTACATAGGGGCAGTATTATAGTAGTTATATTCTTGTACATAGGAGCAGTATTATAGTAGTTATATTTTTGTATATAGGGGCAGTATTATAGTAGTTATATTCTTGTACATAGGAGCAGTATTATAGTAGTTATATTCTTGTGCATAGGAGCAGTATTATAGTAGTTATATTCTTGTACATAGGGGGCAGTATTATAGTAGTTATATTCTTGTACATAGGAGCAGTATTATAGTAGTTATATTCTTGTACATAGGGGCAGTATTATAGTAGTTATATTCTTGTATATAGAGGCAGTATTATAGTAGTTATATTCTTGTATATAGAGGCAGTATTATAGTAGTTATATTCTTGTACATAGGGGGCGGTATTATAGTAGTTATATTCTTGTATATAGGGGCAGTATTATAGTAGTTATATTCTTGTATATAGGAGCAGTATTATAGTAGTTATATTCTTGTACATGGGATGTGGGGTGTATTATAGTAGTTAACGATGTCAATTAAGTTAGGTACCAAGTACTTTGCGGTATCTAATACACATTCCAGAAGGCGGATTGTCCTGATCTTACAGACGCTATTAGATGGTAGCTGGGCTATACTAATCCCTCTAATACAGTAATGGATTCCACCACAGACCACTTTCCCGTGTCATACATTGTAATATATAGTATATACTCCCTTGCAGACAGCTGCCGGGTTCTCCGACCTTCCAGAAAGCTGCACTCTCTAAAAAAAAAAACAACCGCATGTGAACGTGTGCATTAATAGCGCACGCCTGATAAACAGGTCCTTAAGTGATCAACTAAGTTTATATTCTCTATTGCTGCATGTAAATGATGAGACGCGCCTGTGACTTCATTTACTCATCTTAATTTCAATCACATTTTGCAAGATTCAAATCAGCTGTAATTATTTTACATTTTACAGTACACCCTATACTCATGTCGTGCATACGTAGCGAGGTAATTACGGGGCAGGAAACACAGCTATAGATTCACTTAAAAAGACGCAGATTGGATTAACCATGGGTGTACTTTACTCCAATTCATGCACAAATTAAGGCACTAATGAATGCACGTCGTGGCGTAGACCTGGACCTTCTCCTCAGCCGAGGTGGATGAAGGTGTTTTTAGGCCCTGAAGGACATCGCTCCCTATTAGGAACTTAAAAAAATGCTCTCCTTGAATACGAACAGGGCTGGACTGACCATATGCCGATTTCTCCAAATGCCAGTTGTCCACTAGGACAACATTTCGAACAGTATCGGCATCTTCAGAAGGTCAACATGGTTCAAAACTGTAGTTGCTGCTTACTAAGGAAGGCCGTGGCCAGCTCCCGGGATGGTGACATGACTACAGCCTCTGCTGGCCTGAAGACGGCAATGGAGTAGGGCACAGAGGTCGACAGACTGTGCCCTCATAATGTCTGCGACACCGGTGACAACACTATATGGTTTGTATGAAGGAGGGGAAACATGCGAAGGTTACTTGGAAACATTTTCCAGAAGTGAATAATGGAGGTTGTTGTTACGCAACTGCCACCCAAACAAGCATGGCCTAACGGCACAACAGCTCAACTGTAAAAGGCCATGAAATTAGTCTATTTATGGTTATTTTAGGGGAATGGACCCTTCTACACCCAGATCCTCCTCGGGTGTAATCAGTTGTTTGTTTCCAGAAGACTTTCCATACCTAATCTCAGTACTTCTCTAGAAGACCTTCCATGGCTAGTGCTAATACTTGTCTGTTTCCAGAAGACCTTCCATGGCTACTCTCTGTACTTGTCTGTTTCTAGAAGATGTTCTATGGCTAATCCTAATACTTGTATGTTTCTAGAAGACTTTCCATGGCTACTCCCAGTACTTACTTTTTTTCGAAAAGAGTTTCTATGGCTACTTCCAGTTCTTGTCTGTTTCCAGAAGACTTTCCATGGTTACTCTCAGTACTTTTCTGTTTTGAGAAGACCTTCCATGGCTACTCTCTGTACTTGTCTATTTCTAGAAGACTTTCAATGGCTATTCTTAGTACTTCTCTGTTTCTAGAAGACTTTCCATGGCTACTCTTAGTAATTCTCTGTTTCTAGAAGACTTTCCATGGCTACTCTTAGTAATTCTCTGTTTCTAGAAGACTTTCCATGGCTACTCTTAGTAATTCTCTGTTTCTAGAAGACTTTCCATGGCTACTCTTAGTAATTCTCTGTTTCTAGAAGACTTTCTATAGCTATTCTCAGTGCTTGTCTGTTTCTAGAAGACTTTCCATGGCTACTCTCTGTACTTGTATGTTTCGAGAAGACTTTCCACGGCTACTCTCAGTACTTCTCTGTTTTGAGAAGACCTTCCGTGGCTACTCTCAGTACTTCTCTGTTTCGAGAAGACCTTCTATGGCTAGTCCTAATACTTGTATATTTCTAGAAGACTTTCCATGGCAAGTCTCAGTACTTGTCTGTTTCTAGAAGACTTTCCATGGCTAGTCCTAATACTTGTATGTTTCTAGAAGACTTTTCATGGCTTCTTCCAGTGCTTGTCTGTTTCTAGAAGACTTTCCAGGCTACTCCCAATACATGTATATTTCTAGAAGACTTTCCATGGCTATTCTCAGTTCTTGTATGTTTCGAGAAGACTTTCCATGTCTACTCTCTGTATTTGCATCTTTCTAGAAGACTTTCCATGCCTACTCTCCATATTTGCATGTTCCTAAAAGACTTTCCTTGCCTACTCTCTGTTCTTGCATGTTCCTAGAAAACTTTCCATGCCTACTCTCTGTTCTTGTATGTTTCTAGAAGACTTTCCATGGCTACTCTTAGTACTTGTCAGTTCCTAGAAGACTTTATTTGGCTTCCTCCAGTACTTGCTTGCCTTTAGAAGACTCTCTATGGCTAATCTTGAAACTTGCTTGGATCCTGAGGATTTTTCCTGCTACAATCAGTACTTTCACACCTCTAGAATAGTTCTTCAGCTACTGTTGGTACTCCAGGACCTCCAGGTCTTTGAGTGATGGATATAACTCAAGTATAAAGCTAATTGCCACAACAAAGACCTAGACAACTAGGACAAACAACAGAGCCTGACACTAAAGACATAATCACTAGGACCAACAAAAAGGTTGAGTTCAGTCAAGAGGTCAAACGCGAGGATCAGGATGAAGAACGTTATGAAGACGATGGGTAATTAATCACAGCAGTAGTAGGTATCCTGGAGCACCATAGACACATATAAGTCCTGAGGCTCATTTGTGGAGACAGCTAGGCTCCTGATGAAGACATAATACATTTTAGTTAGTCTTAACTAGTTTTAGAGGTATATGTTAATCTAGACGCTCATTAGTGGACATGAGATTTGCTAATTTTGAATCCCAGTTGGCTCTTCAAGGGCCACTTAAGGGTACATTGTCTGTCCGGTAGACCGAATTTAAAGGCATCTACTGTGTTTCTCCCAAAATCAGACATGGTCTTATATTATTTTTTGCCCCAAAAAACGCGCTATGGCTTATTTTTGGTGTAGGGTTTATTTCTGGGAAAACATAGGTTTAGGGTAAGATTACCCTAAAAAAAAGACAGATACTCCACAGGAGAATCATACTTACCAGACCCCGGACATCTGCATTGCTGCCAGGTCCTCCGGTGATCTAACAGTGGGTGCTACCAGCAGGTCCTTGTGTGATCCACAGCGGTCCTCCCCTGTTTCAGGCCGGCAATCACACACACACACATCAGGTCGCAGGAACATCATACACACACATCCGTTGATACAGTACTGCTTCCGGCCGACATACTCACCAGACCTCAAACGGGACGCTGTGAACGCAAGGACCTGCAGTGAAACTCATTGATGCATTCCACTGTGGGTCCTTGATGCGTTCCACCGCAAGTCCTTGCGTTCCACTGCGTCCCAGGTCATAGGAGCAGTACAATATCCCCAGAGGCGTGTGTGTGTGAGCATTCCACCGCAGGTCTTCATGTTCCACTGCGTGCCAGGTCCACGGAGCAGTACAGTATCACCAGGGGTGTGTGTGCGAGTGTTCCACCAAAGGTCCTTGCGTTCCACTGCATCCCAGGTCCACAGAGCAGTACAATATCACTAGGGGTGTGTGTGAGCGTTCCACCGCAGGTCCTTGCGTTCCACTGCATCCTAGGCCCCCAGAGCAGTATGGTATCACCGGGTGTGTGTGTGAGCATTCCACCGCAGATCCTCACATTCCACTATATCCCAGGTCCTTGGAGCAGAACAGTTTCACCAGGGGTGTGTGAGCGTTCCACCGCAGGTCTTCGTGTTCCACTGCATCCCAGGTCCCTGAAGCAGTATGGTATCACCAGGGGTCTGTGTGTGCGCGTTCCACCGCAGGTCCTCCCGTTCCACTGCATCCCAGGTCCCTCAACCAGTATGGTATCACCAGGGGTGTGTGAGCATTCTACCGCAGGTCCTCGCCTTCCACAACATCACAGGTCAGCAGTATGGTATCATCAGGGATGTGTGTAAGCATTCCATCGCAGGTCCTCGCGTTACACAACATCCCAGGTCCCTGGAGCAGAACAGTTTCATCAGGGGTGTGTGAGCGTTCCACCACAGGTCCCCCCATTCCACTGCATCCCAGGTCCCTGGAGTAGAACAGTATCCCTAGGGTGGTGTGTGTGTGAGCGTTCCACCGCAGGTCCTCGCGTTCCACTGCATCCCAGGTCCCCGGAGCAGCACGGTATCACCAGTGATGTGTAAGCGTTCCACTGCAGGTCCTCGCGTTCCACTGCATCTCAGGTCCCTGAAGCAGTATGGTATCACTAGGGGTGTGTGTGCGTTCCACCGCAGGTCCTCGCCTTCCACAACATCCCAGGTCCCTGGAGTAGAACAGTATCCCCAGGGTTGTGTGTGTGTGAGCGTTCTACCGCAGGTCCTTGCGTTCTACTGCATCCCAGGTCCCCGGAGCAGCACGGTATCACCAGTGATGTGTAAGCGTTCCACTGCAGGTCCTCGCGTTCCACTGCATCTCAGGTCCCTGAAGCAGTATGGTATCACTAGGGGGGTGTGTGCGTTCCACCGCAGGTCCTCGCCTTCCACAACATCCCAAGTCCCTGAAGCAGTATGGTATCACCAGGGGTGTGTGTAAGCGTTCTACCGCAGGTCCTTGCGTTCTACTGCATCCCAGGTCCCCGGAGCAGTAGGGTATCACCAGGTGTGTGAGCGCTCCACCGCAGGTCCTCACGTTCCACAACATCCCATTCGGGTTCTGGTCAGTATGATTGCAGGTCTGTCAAATCCTTTTTGGGAGTGTCTGCTTTCTTTCATGGAGTGTCCTGCAGTATTTGTTAACTTTTCTAGCCTCATGGACACTTCATTATTGAACCTCATCTAGGGCTTATATTTAAGCCTTAAATCAAAAAGGCCGAAAATTCCTGCAAGGGCTTATAACATAGTTTCAGGGTAGAACTTGGGAGTTTTTGGGTCCCAAAGGAGAATCTACCCTTGGCCATCACCACCTTTGAGCCACACTTGATGAGTATTTTCCCTTTGGGGTAAATCGGGCTTTTCGTCTTCCAGCTATAGGAAGAAAGCCTCCAAGCTTAAATCGTAGACAAAGGCTCGAATTGTTATGTTACACGCGATACATTTCTTTATGTGACTCTTAAAGGTCATCGCTGCTACATTCTGCTACATTGGCCATTGCTTATGAGGCCGGATTGTGCCGTCTTCTGCCCGGCCTCATTTCTACCGGGGAAGGACAAGTGTGCAACACGGCAAATTACCACAATGACTTTTTATTTTTATATATTTTTTTTTTTTTTACTTATAACAACATAGTAATTATTTCAAGCAAATCAAAGCGCAGGGTAAATAGTCTGCAGACAATGGATGTGTTCTCATCACCCCGTGGCCAGATTTACAGGGCAATTTGCAACCTATCAATCCCCAATCAAAGAGCAGTTAAGATGTTTAACCAGCATCACTACACCTAAGCCTGGGATAAATGGCATGTTGCATCCGTAATATCTGCCGGATGAAGGATAGCACAGAGTTAATGATGCAGCTGCTTCTATCTGAATCACACAGGCTAATGGAAACGTTAACTATTTAGCCCCCGCCGCTCCGACGTCCTTTTCGGAAAAGATGCAGCTATGAAATTCAGGAAAAGATTAAATATTCACGACCTGCTTTATAATAACAGTCAGAGGAAAGACTAAAATAGATAATCGCCCCCTCTTATTTTGCATGTGTGGCTATTCCTACCCCAATACCAAATAGGGGTCAATCGCCTCCATAGAAACCTTTCAGTTTTCTCAATTAGTTGTTACATCCTTGCACTATAAGGTGGACGCCAATTCTCCCATGTGAGTCCATAAATCCATGTATCAACGTCCCTTTAATATCAGGGTCAGGATTCCTTTAATGAATCATTTATATACTGTACTTTTTTTTTTTCTTTTTTATAAATTACTTTTTTTATTTAAATTATTTTTTTTATTGTTTTTCATACATAATTATGTGAATATTTTATCCGTGCTAAAAGTCATCAGAGATTTTTTGCAGCAGCTCCATAGACTATAGGAAAGAAGAGGGGTTTGCTGGGTGTTGTGGGCATGCTCTGTACAGAGGTCACTGTGCAGGGAGGGGGAGGAGGTGAGCTGTGATCTTTAAATGTTGGCCTGCATAGTAGAGTGTTATGGCCATGCTCTGTAACCTGGGAAGAGGTAATTGTACATAGAGAAAAACAAGAGTTGCACTGAGACATTACCTATTAACTTCTATGGGGCAGTTTTGAGTTAATGTTTTGTGACCTGTGCAGGGGGTGAGCTGAGACCATTATTTATCAACGTCTATAGGAGGGTATACTGGGCATGCTATGTGACCATAATCCATTGACTTCTATAGGAGGGTATACTGGGCATGCTATGTGACCTAAGCAGAGCTGTAACCATCATCCATTGACTTCTATAGGAAGATATACTGGGCATGCTCTTTGACCTGTGCAGGGGGTGAGCTCTGACAAACATCCATTTACTTCTATAGGAGGGTATACTGGGCAGGGCATGCTTTGTGACCTAAGCAGAGGTACTTAATGCCACAGTTAACCACCTCTTCATTTTTCCTTGCAGACTTATAGATTTCTATAGGACATTATTGTGGACTATGACCTATTCAGGGGCAGTGGCATACCTCTATCAGGCCACATAGCCACTGTGGGGCCTGTGGGTCAGGGGGTTGTGGTGTTTCCAAACGGTCCAATCCGACATATAAATTCCAACAGTATCTGCATTCCCAGGGTGCAGACACAGTTGAACATAATGGTGGAGGAGGAAGTTGTTTGCTTCTTGTATCACCATTTAGACTGTGCATCTGAGCCTAAGTGCAGTAGACAAAATTACATTACTAGCGCACACTGTGTGTGGATTGTGCACGCCATCATACTATGGGGGGAGCAGTGGGGGCATCATACAGTGTGTGATGGGACTGGAACATCATACTGTGTGGGGGGCATTGTAGGGCCATAATACTATGGGGGGAGCAATGGGGACATCATACAGTGTGTGTGATAGGACTGGAACATCATACTGTGTGGGGCATTGTAGGGCCATAATACTATGGGGGGAGCAATGGGGACATCATACAGTGTGTGTGATAGGACTGGAACATCATACTGTGTGGGGGGCAGTGTAGGAAGAGAGTAGGTGAGAGAGGGAGCAATAGAGAGGGAGCGATAGAGAGAGGAAGAGAGAAGGAGAGAGGGAGAGGGAGAGAGAGAGAAAGAGAGAGAAGGAGAGAGAGAAGGAGAAAGAGAGAGGGAGAAAGAGAGAGGGAGAAAGAGAGGGAGAAAGAGAGAGGGAGAAAGAGGTGGACAGAGAGAGGGAGATAGAGTGGGAGAGAGAGGAGGAGAGAGAAAGGAGAGTAGAGAGAGGAGGAGAAAGTAGGAGAGAGTGGGGGAGAGAGAGAGGGAGAAAGAAAGAGAGGAGAAGAGAGAGAGAGGGAAAAGAGGGAGAGAGAGGAGGAGAGGGAGAGAGGAGAGAGAGAGGAGAGAGAGAGAGGAGAGAGAAAGAGGGAGAGAAAGAGGAGGAGAGAGAGACAGAGAGGGAGAGAGAGAGCTGAGAGGAACATAAGACCCATAAAAGGGTTTTCAGAGACCAAATTGTGCCTCCAACTCCCCATAACCCTGATCCCCTCCCAAAACACTTACTGTATTTCTCTTGCTTTGGCAACACTAATTGTATTTTGGTCCAGCCAACAAAGCATATTTGAATTTGAAAGACAGGAAGGAGGAGAGAGAGGGAGAGAGAAAGAGAGAGAGAAAGAGAGGGAGAAAGAGAGTGAGGGGGGAGAGAGAGAAAGAGAGAGAGAAAGAGAGAGAAAGAGAGAGAGAGAGAAGAGAGAGAGAAGGAGAGGGAGAGAGAGAGAGGAGGAGAGGGGGGGAGAGAGGGAGAAAGAGAGGGAGAAAGAGAGGGAGGGGGGGAGAGAGAGAGAGGAGAGAGAGAGGAGTAGGAGAGAGAGAGAGAAGAGAGAGAGAAGGAGAGAGAGAGGGAGAGAGAGAGAGGAGGAGAGGGGGGGAGAGAGGGAGAAAGAGAGGGAGGGGGGAGAGAGAGAAGAAGTGGGAGAAAATGGGAGAGAGAGAGAGAGGAGGAGAGAGGAGGAGGAGAGAGAGAGACAGAGAGAGGGAGAAGGAGAGAGATTAGAGAGAGGAGAGAGGGAGAGAAAGAGTGGGAGAGGTAGAGAGAGAGAGAAGAGGAGAGGGGGGGAGAGAGGGAGGGGGGGAGATGGAGAGAGAGGAGAGAGATGGAGAGAGAGAGAGTGGGAGAGGTAGAGAGAGAGAAGAGCAGAGGGGGGAGAGAGGGAGAGAGAGAGAAGAGCAGAGGGGGGAGAGAGGGAGAGAGAGAGAAGAGCAGAGGGGGGAGAGGGAGGGGGAGAGGGAGGGAGGGAGAGTGGGAGAGAGAGGAGGAGAGAGGGGGAGAGAGAGAGGGAGGGAAAGAGTAGGAGAGAGGTAGAGAGTGAGATAGAGGAGGAGAGAGGGAGGTAGAGAGAGAGGAGAGAGAAGAGAGGGAGAGAGAAGATGAGAGATGTGGAGACAGGTAGAGAGAGTGGGGGAGAGAGAGGAGGAGAGAGTGGGAGAAGAGGGGAGGGAGGGAGAGAAAGAGGGAAAGAGAAAAGGGAGTAGAGGGAGAGACAAGGAGAGAGGAGTAGAGGGAGAGACAGAGAACATAAAAAGAATAAAATCAGTAAAGTTAGGATAAACTGTAAAGGAAAACCTGTGTATTTCCACCTTTCCTTGAAATGAGTACATCCTGCACCCTCCGCCCACCGCTAAAACAAAAGAGCTCCATCATAAATAGGAGGCCCCACCACAGGGGCTGGCGGGGGTTATCGCACCGCGCACCCAATTGTCACATTCTTAACAGCCCTTGCAAATAGCGTCTTCAAACGGTCTATAGCACTTTATGGAATCAGGAGACAGAGTTGGCACGCCATTGTTCTTCGCGGGAGAAAAAAAAATCTGCATTTTAACAGCTACCATATAATTTGTGAGATGCATTTTGAGATGATCTGAAGACTGCAGCCGGAGCCTCCATCAGTCAGAAGATGTAGATGGATAATTCACCAAACTGTCACATGATCTTCCATCAGCCTAAAGATGTGAATATATTGCCATGAGCTTCGGGAATAATAGGTGCACCTGTTAAAAGTGTCACCTCTGTTTGCTAATTGTCTCCTTGAGCTACATTTTACTTCTAATGCATTTATTTTTTGACAGGCAATGTCTATTTAGAAATCACATTACTTCAAGTGCAATTGTTCTTTTGTCTATCAAATAAATGAAGTGTTGTTACACAGATTTCAGGATCTGATTAGGAAAGTGACGGTGCCCCGGGAAGGTCAACAATCAGTTATTTACCTGGTAGAGAGATGACAGGTAGCTCACGTCGACGGCGGAGCATGGGGTAGGGGCCTCATTTGTCTTTGCCGTACGGACGCCTATGATACAATTAGTGTTGTTTGGTGGCTCAGATGATAAAACAGATTTGTGTCACTCCGAGCTACGGCCCGAAGAGATTTATGGAGATGTTGGATAGAAAGTATCAATGGTAGGAACTCGGAGAAACATTTCAAGGAAGCTACAGAGATACAAAGCCCCCGAAGAGGAAGCCCAAGGCCGAAAACTACTGATAAATCCATTATTTCAACAGATCTCATATGTTGCTCCATGTGGAGGCTTCAGATTTCTGAAAAAGGGGTTATCTATCATGTTACGAAGACCCCCTAATCAAAAGGCATCCTATATGGAAATCTGATAGACCCCAGATCTCATATGTTGCTCCATGTGGAGGCTTCAGGTTTATGAAAAAAGGGGTCATCATGTTACGAAGACCCCCTGGTGAAACGTCATCCCATATAACAATCTGATGGACCCCAGATCTCATATGTTGCTCCATGTGGAGGCTTCAGATTTATGAAAAAAAGGGGATATCATGTTACGAAGACCCCCTAATCAAAAGGCATCCCATATAACAATCTGATGGACCCCAGATCTGATATGTTGCTCCATGTGGAGGCTTCAGATTTCTGAAAAAGGGGTTATCTATCATGTTACGAAGACCCCCTAATCAAAAGGCATCCTATATGGAAATCTGATAGACCCCAGATCTCATATGTTGCTCCATGTGGAGGCTTCAGGTTTATGAAAAAAGGGGTCATCATGTTACGAAGACCCCCTGGTGAAACGTCATCCCATATAACAATCTGATGGACCCCAGATCTCATATGTTGCTCCATGTGGAGGCTTCAGATTTATGAGAAAAGGGGATATCATGTTTCATGTTACGAAGACCCCCTAATCAAAAGGCATCCCATATAACAATCTGATGGACCCCAGATCTCATATGTTGCTCCATGTGGAGGCTTCAGATTTATGAGAAAAGGGGATATCACGTTAAGAAGACCTCCTGCTCAAAAGATATCACATATGGAAATCTGGTGGTCCCCAGACTTCCAGCTCCAAGGAGGCAACGTCACTTCCTTTCAATGACAACGAAGGGAAATGGATGTGACCATCTGGAGATTTCAGTATCTTCTGTAGATGTCCCATCCGGACTGTTTGACCCTGATCGGAAATATGGAAAAAAGTTCTACTGATGGACCCATAAGTGGTGCAAAAGTGATAGCTGGGCCAAGAATCTCACGGAGAACAAACTCAAAGTAGAATAGTGCCTAAAGTTAGGCTTTTTGGTCTGAAAAGGGTAGTTATAAGAGGATCGGAGTGATAGGGGACAAGTGTCAACGGTTGTAAATACGTAATATGGAGAACACCACAAACCTTTATAGTTTGTGGTGGACCAACCAGTAAACAAGGAGGGGGAAAACCACTTGGAGGGTCCTGCTTCTTGCTCGTTCATGCTACCAAAGTTCTGGGACCTCCAGAATAGGTTGTAATATGGAGAACAACAAAAGGTTTTACAGTTCATGGTGGATCCACCAGCAAAGAATGGAGGTGGGAAACCAGTTGGAGGGTCCTACTGCCTGCTCGTTCAACCTACCAAAGTTCTGGGATCTCCAGAATAGGTTGGCATGAAGATGCTCAAGGCTTGGAAATAATATTTGGCAATGATGTCCTCTTTAGAGATGAGCAAACCCAAGGTTTGGTGTTCGCTGCTTGTACCGAACACAAACTTTACAAAAAAAAAAAACCAGAGTTCGGGTGCCTTACGTATACATATTACTGGGGTGAGCATCTCTGTGCTCAGGTACGCTTGGTCTTCAGAGCAGAGCGAGCCGCTTGCAGTGTTTGGACGGCTCGTACTGGGGGTAACAACAGCATGATCACATGGAAAAATGGAAAACCTTGCCTACTCGCCCCCCGAAGTGATCTGTTTATGGCTGACTGCATGAGGATGGAGACCAGAACTGTCCAATTAGTGACTTTCGTTGGGGTTCAGGTCAAGTCCAGGGCCCAAACCGAACCTTATCTAATGTCTGGTTGAACCAGCTGAACCCAACTACCATGGGTCCGCTCATCTCTAGTCCCCTTCTTTCCCAGAAGGGACAATTCTCAGCTCTACCGGAAGATAGAAATCTGTTACTCTAATGACACCTATCGGTAGCTGCTTCGATGGAACGAAAATGTATCAGTTGTTGAATTTAATGACGTACATTGTTATACAAGAGTGTAAATCATAATCGAGGCAAGACCTTCGCACTGTATATTACCTGCAGCTTATCACCAACACTCAAGAAATGTCAAAAGCATCTCGTCCAGCATGGCTGCCAAAACATAGGTGTCTCTGGTAGGGTTGACATCTCTCGTCAAACTTCAAGACCCCCCAATGGACTAGACATTGACTTTCAGGGTGGCTACATATCTGATGGAGGGTCAATGTGCAGAATTTTTCCAAGGGTCCATTGCCTTTATCATTCCTTATATCATTTGGGATTACTTAACTGAAAACTTTTCCAATCAGGAAAAATATTTTATGTTTTTTTACACCTGATGAAGGGTATACAGAAGCCGAAACGTGTTGTGTTTTATTAATTAATATACATCTACGTTCGTCCGCTGTCCTGGAAATATATGGGGGAGTGCCACATTGGGGTTTTTTTTGCATCCTGCATCTACCATTATCATTTGGAATAATGTAAGGAGAACCAACACCTTCCAAGAACTGTTAAAGTGCAAAAACTATATTGAGGAGCTCCTAGGTGGCACCAGCACTATTTCTTCAACTCAACTTGTTGTACGTGATATTTTCAGCAATGAAACTGCTCGAAAATGAGTAACTTGATAAACTCTACATTCGTAGAAGCCCAACGAGGTTTGTCTACTTGGCGGAGAAGAGGTGGAACTGTGCAGACCATCTCTAATCTCCATTTTTGAAAAACCCAGGTCTTTAAGTGCAATTTTTCTAAACAAAGAACAAGCTGTGCTTCGCTCACCCTCCCTGGGTCCAGCACTGAGTCTCCTCCCATTATGCCGCTGCCTTTATTCTCAGCCAATAAGAACTAAGTGGATCTGAGTTGACTATAGTGCTGATTCGCTAGAGCCCTGTCGACGTGACGGCAGCATTGCAGCCAATAACAGGCACTGGAACCAGAGGCGGAAACTCAACGATGGACCTGGGGAGGATGAGGAAGGCATTTTTTTAATGCAATGTTTTTAAAAATCTAAAAACTCCTTTAAAAACAGTCACTTTCCCAAGTATATAAACACAGGTCAACACCACCATAAATATCTACTGACAGAGCCCTTCCTCCTAATATCAGAGTCAACCTGTCAACTTAATTCATTGAGTGCGATTTACAGGAATGGGAATAAAAAGTCTATTCTGACAATATTTAGATAAATCGGCTTCTGAGGACGCTGGATTACAACCAATTTGACAGTCACGGACCAATTCTGTGATAACAGTCATGATAGTCCCCATTATATAATGAGGATATAGAATGGGAACGCAACATTTATCTTCTTCTCTGTTTGAGTGTAGTATCCCTTTAAGAAGATGATACAATGTCTCAAGGTCAGTGATAATCCTTGTACTACAGGACTGGGGCATCTTGTGGAATAAGCTGTATGCATATACTAAATTTATCACTGGGGACGAGCAGAAATCATAATTTTCTATTTTTTTTTTTATTCCCCAAGAATTCGGTGTCTGCAGAAAACAAAAAGGGTGCCATTGATCACAATGATGTCGGTGTACACGCATGCACAGATCAGTCTCAATAAATGTCAGTTCGATGCAAGGTAAAACAACAGATATTGAAAATAATGAATATAGATTAGATTCATTAGGACGGTTACTGAATATGTAAAGCAGACCTTAACCGATATATACTGGCAAATGGGAAATTAATGAGACTAAACTGGAAGAATAAGGGGGTCTAAATTTCATACCTTTTTCTTTATAGTTAAAGAGAAACTTTGTTTCAGCTACAAAAGAGAAGTAATATAGTTTATAAAGCCAAAATCATCTTTCTTTTCTCCTCATAGGCAGGACACGGGGGTGTGTCCAGGATATCTTTCAAAGCCACACCCCTGAGGAGCTGCCTAAAAAGAAAAGCTGTGTATTTATCATTTATGAAAGCCCAAAAAAAATAGAAAATGAAGTGAAAGCCTCACATTTCTGTTATCTATCAATAACAATCTGCTGAAGAGTCTACAAAGCCAACAAAATATTTTTTTTCATCTTCTTAGGGAGGACACGAGGGTGTGGACTGGATATCTTTCAAAGCTCCACCCCGGAGGAGCTGCCTAAAAAAAGCTCTATTATTTAGGAAAGCCACAAAATTGGAAAAAAATTAATCTACCGAAAAGAGTTTACAAAGCCAACAAAATAATTTTTCTTTCATCCTCATAGAGCAGACACGAGGGTGTGTCCAGGATCTTTCAAAGCCACACCCCTGAGGAGCTGCCTAAAAAGAAAAGCTGTGTATTTATCATTTAAGAAAGCCCAAAAAATAGAAAATTAAGTGAAAGCCTCACATTTCTGTTAATTATCAATAACAATCTACTGAAGAATCTACAAAGCCAACACAATTTTTTTTTTCATCTTCTTAGGGAGGACATGAGGGTGTGGACAGGATATCTTTCAAAGCTCCACCCCTGAGGAGCTGAATAAAAAAACTATTATTTAGAAAAGCCACAAAATTGGAAAAATTAAGTGAAAGCCTCACATTTCTGTTAATTATCGATAATCTACTGAAAAGAGTTTACAAAGCCAAAAAAAGGATTTTTCTTTCATCCTCATAGGCAGGACATGGGGGGTGTGTCCAGGATCTTTCAAAGCCACACCCATGAGGAGCTGCCTAAAAAGAAAAGCTGTGTATTTATCATTTAGGAAAGCCCAAAAAATAGAAAATGAAGTGAAAGCCTCACATTTCTGTTATCTATCAATCTGCTGAAAAGAGTTTACAAAGCCAACAAAATAATCTTTATTTAATCCACATAGGCAGGACAAAGGGGTGTGTCCAGCAACTCTCAAAGCCACACCCCTGAGGAGCTGCTTTGAAAGAAAATCTGCATTTATCATTTAGGAAAGCCACAAACATGGAAAATGGAGTGAAAGCCTCACATTTCTGTTAATTACCAATAACAATCTACTGAAAAGAGTCTACAAAGCCAACTAAATAATCTTTCTTTCATCCTCTTAGGGAGGACACGAGGGTGTGGGCAAGATATCTTTCAAAGCTCCACCCCTGAGGAGCTGCCTAAAAAAAGCGCTATCATTTAGGAAAGCCACAAAATTGGAAAAATTAAGTGAAAGCCTCACATTTCTGCTAATTATCAATAATCTACTGAAAAGAGTTTACAAAGCCAACAAAATAATTTTTCTTTCATCCTCGTAGGCAGGACACAAGGGGTGTGTTCATATTAACTTTTGAAGCCACACCAATGAGGAGCTGACTAAAGAAGCGCTATGTATTTATCATTAAGGAAAGCCACAAAAATAGAAAATTAAGTGAAAGCCTTACATGTCTGTTATGTATCAATAACAACCCTGTAACGCTTGCCTGGATCCAGAGACTCAGACGGGCTGTAATGGACAGGCTAGAGGGAATCCACTCACCAAGCAGGACCCCTAGAGCCCTGAAACCCTTTAACCCCTATACAGGGATTTGGAATTACACAGGGCCCAAGGTGATCACTACCTGTGGAAGGCTGCAGTCTGAGAGAGTAGTCGTCAGGCAGGGTCAAACCAGGAATCGCGGAACAGTGACAGAATCGGCAGGCAAGGACGTAATCAGAAACAAGCAGAGGTCAAAACCGGATCGGGCAGCGAGGTACAAAAACAGCAGGCAGGAGACGTAGTCAGGAAACAAGCGGTAATCAGCACACAAAATCACAGGACAGAACAGGAACCAGAATTTTCAGAACTATCTCTGGCAGAGGTCAGCAGACAGAAGGGGCATTAAAAAGGGCGTGGTGTCTTCCCATAGGCTGTAGCTGAATGATGGTACTTCAGCTGGGAGACACACGCCACCTTCAGTCAGCCCGTGGCACTGCAGATCCCCAGGAAACCCAGACCAGTGGATGAGCGGAGCCTGCGCCTACCGGCGCCGCTGGCAACGACTCCTCTCCCATCACCAGCATCATCCACGGCAGGAACATGGCGTTACCTAGGGATCGGAGTAGAAGTCGATGGAGCGGACTTCAGTGGTGACGTAACAAATCTACTGAAAAGAGTTTACAAAGCCAACAAAATCATCTTTCTTTCATCCTCATAGACAGGACATGAGGGTGTATCCAAGTTATCTTTCAAAACCACACCCCTAAGAAGCTGCTTTAAAAGAAAACGTGTTTTTATCATTTAGGAAAACCACAAGAATGGAAAATGAAATGAAAGCCTCACATTTTAATTATCAATAACAATCTACTGAAAAGTGTTTACAAAGCCAATAAAATATTTTTTCTTTACATTTCTGTTAATTATCACTAATAATCTACTGAAAAGAGTCTACAAAGCCAACAAAATCATTTTTCTTTAATCCTCATAGGCAGGATACGGGGGGGATGTGTCCAGGATATCTTTCAAAGCCCCACCCCTGAGGAACTGCTTAAAAAGAAAAGTTGTATTTATCATTTAGGAAAGCCACAAAAATGGGAAAATTAAGTGAAAGACTCACATTTCTGTTAATTATCAATAATAATTTACTGAAAATGAGAGTATGAATTTTAAATGACTGTCTGCAAAGTATTGGAGAAAATTTTTGGGGGGGACATGAGAGAAAAAAATGTCTGTGCCATAAACAGGAGATGCGCTAGACCTAACACAGTTACCAGGTCAAAAGTGGAAACTTTTTGCTTTTGTTTTATTCCCACTGCCCCCGATTATTTAGGTTTTGGGTTTTATTTTTCAATCCTTGATACGATTGCAGAGATATGGTCTCATTCATTCAGCGCTAATTTTTACAGTTTTTTACCAAGGGGGAGTGGCTCACGTAGTCCTATGAGCAATAAAAAAAAAATATCTCTGGAACCTTATGGTCGATTTAAAAAAAAAAAAAAAGCGAAAACTGGAAAACTGTTCACTTTTGGTAACAGGTCAACAATTTTTCGGTATAATATCCGGATCGCCGCCTAATCGTGCCCCTTTACCGTTATCAGTCTCATGCGGGCATGATCATTTGTATCTCACATTCTGATTATTCCTTTTCGCTCTTAAGCGTATCTCAAAATGTGCCACATGTCATCAGCAAAGAAAGGGTTTGGAATACTAAACTGCAGATGTTACCAGGGTAGAAAAAAATAAAAGTTCTGGCTCATTTTGCAGCCAGAATATCCCCAGAAATGAAAGAGCAGTCACATGTGTTACTGCTGGAAAGGAATCTGATAAAGGTGTTGTGACTACACGGCAAATGCAAAATGTCTCACTGTGATTCCAATATTCATCATCCAGGGTGTGTGCGACAAAATGTGTGCCGAATATGATAAATGCATGTTAGCTTCCAATTCCAGCGTATTGCTCATAGCCAAGGAAATTGTAAAATGTAGCCCGAAAATAATTCATCCAAAAAGTGACAAGTCCCGCACTAATTAACAAAAAAAAAAAAAAGTTTTTTTTTTTTTTTTAAAGAAACGGAGCACAAACTTTCCGGTGAGAGATACTTTGTAGAACACTCGTGTGGGTGATGCTACAAATGCAATATACAATATGCAATATACAATAAGGGTGGGGGGGGGTGACACCCCTGGACTATCGGGTCGTCACAGGGTATTGCACAAGCTGCCCTCTCGTGCAATATCCAAATCCTTCTTGGTTATGGGTCCCCACCTACATTGTATTGCCTACATCAGCTAAATCAAAATCCTAGGAACACTCTGCACCACACCCACCAGACACGTCAGGGTCGCCCACTTGGGGGGTTGGTTAAGGGGTGGTCAGGAGTGACAGGAGTCGGGGAGTGTTGTGTTGGAAGTGAAGGAGAGAGGAGGTCAGGGGCTGGGCTCCTAAGAAGCCATCTAGGTGGCAGACGGTGGTCAGGCCTGCGGGAGCAGGAGATCATGGCAAGAGGCACGGAATTGTCGAGGAGGACAGCCGGCGGTCTTGTACCATCACCGGGCTGGGACCAGGGCATGACAGGGTACGTGGACCCTAGAAAGGGATCAGCTTCAGGCAACCTGACAATTTACCCGATGAGGACGGAGCCTTCAAGACCGAAAATCGGGGTACTAGCGCAACGAGGGGGATAGAACTTTCCACTAAAACGGTCCAGAAAATCCCAAGCGTGAACCCTGAGAGCAAGTTCCCACAGTTAGCCATAGTGGGGAGCGGGACCCGGCAAGTTCTATACTACCGGGACCAACAGAGAAGTAACTTAGTGCCAAGAGGAAGGTCACGGATCACCAGGCAGCACCATTGGGGACGGGACCCGAACTAAGCTCCACTCAGCGGCAGCAGTGTCCAGAACTTTGATTTATCCAGTTGTCGGTGTCAGCTTGAGAGTACAAAAGTGACCCCCTTCACACCTGACGGCACTCCCTGAACACCATCACCGAGTCCCGGGGCATCCCCCAACCCGTGGAGGGTCACAACACCTGGCTGCCCCATTCCATCGCCCCCGGGTACTCCCAACTACAGCGGTGGTACTCCTAATTACCACACACCACGGGTGGCGTCACGAACTCTAACACAATCCCCTGTAAATACCCCCTTCATTTTGAGTGGCCGCACGACCCCCGGGTCTGGACCCCCCTTGAGCCACCGCGGTTCCGGATCCGAGCAGCCCGACTGCTCACATCTTTAGAAAATATCCACTGTCATGGTAAAAAGTGGCACGATACATGAGACTGTCCATGTAAACACCCCCAAAAATGTTCAGAAAGTTTTAAGGATACTTTTTTGCTGAAACAAGGATATTTTTTAAGATTACTTGTCCTCGCGGAGCACTTTTGCACCCCCCCAAAAAAAAAAAAAGTTACTTTCATTTACAGCGACTGACACAGAGAGGAATGCAATGTGAGAAAGTTGTACGACTTATTATGCGATGATTTCGCTTATTTGGTCCTCGTGACCCCGTCTGTGCGAGATAAATGGAGAATTCGCTGCATTTCCAAGGTGAAGACAGAAATCCAAACTCCGGAGTATTCAGTGAGCAGAGATCAGGCCGACGGTTATATTACCCCGTGTCTTGTGCT
Organism: Anomaloglossus baeobatrachus; assembly: GCF_048569485.1. Taxonomy (NCBI): domain Eukaryota; kingdom Metazoa; phylum Chordata; class Amphibia; order Anura; family Aromobatidae; genus Anomaloglossus; species Anomaloglossus baeobatrachus. The sequence goes on along the minus strand of NC_134362.1, from coordinate 201,887,950 downwards.
CGGCCCCGGCCACCTCTGATACTTACGAGGGAATTACGACCACCGCTGATATCATGTACACTGCCAAAAGCAACGTCCCTACAGCCCAAAGTTACATCGGCCCCAGCCTAAGCACTGCTGTTCCCTGCTCTTTATTAGGATTTAGGAGATTAGGAAGAAGGGTCTGCTTATTTATTTTCCCCAAAAACAGCGCCTCCCACATCCATAGGCAGTGACTGGTATTGCAATTCACCAGCATCAAAGGGTAAGGATGACAGAATATGGTGACCCCAGAATAGATCCCAGTGTAGTGCTGCTAAGACACTTGGAAAAGATGGATAGATAGAGGGATAGATAGATAGAGGGATAGAGGGATAGATAGATAGATAGATAGATAGAGGGATAGATAGATAGATAGATAGATAGAGGGATAGAGGGATAGAGGGATAGATAGATAGAGGGATAGAGGGATAGATAGATAGATAGATAGATAGATAGATAGATAGATAGATAGATAGATGGATAGATAGATAGATAGATAGATAGATAGAGGGATAGATAGATAGATAGAGGGATAGATAGATAGATAGATAGATAGATAGATAGATAGATAAATAGAGGGATAGATAGATAGATAGATAGATAGATAGATAGATAGATAGATAGATAGATAGATAGATAGATAGATAGAGGGATAGATAGAGGGATAGATAGATAGAGGGATAGATAGATAGATAGATAGATAGATAGAGGGATAGATAGATAGAGGGATAGATAGATAGATAGATAGATAGATAGATAGATAGATAGATAGATAGATAGATAGATAGAGGGATAGATAGATAGAGGGATAGATAGAGGGATAGATAGAGGGATAGATAGAGGGATAGATAGATAGATAGATAGATAGATAGATAGAGGGATAGATAGATAGAGGGATAGATAGATAGATAGATAGATAGATAGATAGAGGGATAGATAGATAGAGGGATAGATAGATATATAGATAGATAGAGGGATAGATAGATAGATAGATAGATAGAGGGATAGATAGATAGAGGGATAGATAGATAGATAGATAGATAGAGGGATAGATAGATAGATAGAGGGATAGATAGATAGATAGATAGATAGATAGATAGATAGATAGATAGATAGATAGATAGATAGATAGAGGGATAGATAGATAGATAGAGGGATAGATAGATAGATAGAGGGATAGATAGATAGATAGATAGATAGATAGATAGATAGATAGAGGGATAGATAGATAGAGGGATAGATAGAGGGATAGATAGATAGATAGAGGGATAGATAGATAGATAGATAGAGGGATAGATAGATAGAGGGATAGATAGATAGATAGATAGAGGGATAGATAGATAGAGGGATAGATAGATATATAGATAGATAGATAGAGGGATAGATAGATAGAGGGATAGATAGATAGAGGGATAGATAGATAGATAGAGGGATAGATAGATAGATAGATAGATAAATAGATAGAGGGATAGATAGAGGGATAGATAGATAGAGGGATAGATAGATAGAGGGATAGATAGATAGATAGCTAGATAGAGGGATAGATAGATAGATAGATAGATAGAGGGATAGATAGATAGATAGAGGGATAGATAGATAGAGGGATAGAGGGATAGATAGATAGATAGATAGATAGATAGATAGATAGATAGATAGATAGATAGATAGATAGATAGAGGGATAGATAGATAGATAGAGGGATAGATAGATAGAGGGATAGATAGATAGAGGGATAGATAGATAGATAGATAGAGGGATAGATAGAGGGATAGATAGAGGGATAGATAGATAGATAGATAGATAGATAGATAGATAGATAGAGGGATAGATAGATAGAGGGATAGATAGATAGATAGAGGGATAGATAGAGGGATAGATAGATAGATAGATAGATAGATAGATAGATAGAGGGATAGATAGATAGATAGAGGGATAGATAGATAGATAGATAGATAGATAGATAGATAGATAGATAGATAGAGGGATAGATAGAGAGATAGATAGATAGAGGGATAGATAGAGGGATAGATAGATAGATAGATAGAGGGATAGATAGATAGATAGATAGATAGAAGGATAGATAGATAGATATATAGATAGATAGAGGGATAGATAGATAGATAGAGGGATAGATAGATAGATAGAGGGATAGATAGATAGATAGAGGGATAGATAGATAGATAGAGGGATAGATAGATAGATAGATAGAGGGATAGATAGATAGATAGATAGATAGATAGATAGATAGATAGATAGATAGAGGGATAGATAGATAGATAAAGGGATAGATAGAGGGATAGATAGATAGATAGATAGATAGATAGATAGATAGATAGATAGATAGAGGGATAGATAGATAGAGGGATAGATAGATAGATAGATAGATAGATAGAGGGATAGATAGATAGATAGATAGATAGATAGATAGATAGATAGAGGGATAGATAGATAGATAGATAGATAGATAGGAGGGATAGATAGATAGATAGATAGAGGGATAGATAGATAGATAGATAGATAGATAGATAGATAGAGGGATAGATAGATAGATAGATAGATAGATAGATAGAGGGATAGATAGATAGATAGAGGGATAGATAGATAGATAGATAGATAGATAGATAGAGGGATAGATAGAGGGATAGATAGATAGATAGAAGGATAGATAGATAGAGGGATAGATAGATAGATAGATAGATAGATAGAGGGATAGATAGATAGAGGGATAGATAGATAGATAGATAGATAGATAGATAGATAGATAGATAGATAGATAGATAGATAGAGGGATAGATAGATAGATAGATAGATAGATAGATAGATAGATAGAGGGATAGATAGATAGAGGGATAGATAGATAGATAGAGGGATAGATAGATAGAGGGATAGATAGATAGATAGATAGATAGAGGGATAGATAGATAGATAGATAGATAGATAGATAGATAGATAGATAGATAGATAGATAGAGGGATAGATAGATAGAGGGATAGATAGATAGAGGGATAGATAGATAGAGGGATAGATAGATAGATAGATAGATAGATAGATAGATAGATAGATAGATAGAGGGATAGAGGGATAGAGGGATAGATAGATAGATAGATAGATAGATAGATAGATAGATAGATAGATAGATAGATAGATAGAGGGATAGATAGATAGAGGGATAGATAGAGGGATAGATAGATAGATAGATAGATAGATAGATAGATAGATAGATAGATAGAGGGATAGATAGATAGATAGAGGGATAGATAGATAGATAGATAGATAGATAGATAGATAGAGGGATAGATAGATAGATAGATAGATAGAGGGATAGATAGATAGATAGAGGGATAGATAGATAGATAGATAGATAGATAGATAGATAGATAGGAGGGATAGATAGGAGGGATAGATAGATAGATAGATAGATAGATAGAGGGATAGATAGATAGATAGATAGAGGGATAGATAGATAGAGGGATAGATAGATAGATAGAGGGATAGATAGATAGATAGATAGAGGGATAGATAGATAGATAGATAGATAGATAGATAGAGGGATAGATAGATAGATAGATAGATAGATAGATAGATAGGAGGGATAGATAGATAGATAGATAGAGGGATAGATAGATAGATAGAGGGATAGATAGAGGGATAGATAGAGGGATAGATAGAGGGATAGATAGAGGGATAGATAGAGGGATAGATAGATAGATAGATAGATAGAGGGATAGATAGATAGATAGATAGATAGAGGGATAGATAGATAGATAGATAGAGGGATAGATAGATAGATAGATAGATAGAGGGATAGATAGAGGGATAGATAGAGGGATAGATAGATAGAGGGATAGATAGATAGAGGGATAGATAGATAGATAGATAGATAGATAGATAGATAGATAGATAGATAATGGATAGAGGGATAGATAGATAGGGGGATAGATAGAGGGATAGATAGATAGAGGGATAGATAGATAGAGGGATAGATAGATAGAGGGATAGATAGATAGAGGGATAGATAGATAGACCCCAGAGACCGCAGGACCCTGAGCCGATATAGACTCAGTGCCCACAGTCTAGCCATCGAATCCGGTCGACACAAGCAGAGCTACAAGCCCAGGGAGGACAGACTGTGCCAACACTGTGACCTGGAGGCCCTGGAGGATGAAACCCACCTCCTGCTACACTGCACCAAGTACTCAGCAGTGAGGGACACTCACTTCAGGAGACTCTCCCATCTCTTCCCGGATTTCAGCTCCATGAAGGAAGAAGAGAAAACATATATCCTGCTGGGGGAAGAAGAGAGCGCAGTGGAGATAGCAGCGCGGTATGTGAGCGAATGTCATAGACTTCCAGAAAGAGAACTATGATAAGTCATGGACTTCCATAGCCCCCCATCCCAGATGTGGCCCCCCAATCCCCACCCTGGATATGCCCCAACCACCGTTACTACAGTCCCCACCCTGGATATGCCCCATCATAAGCCATGGACTTCCATAGCCCCCCATCCCAGATGTGGCCCCCCCAATCCCCACCCTGGATATGCCCCAACCACCGTTACTACAGTCCCCACCCTGGATATGCCCCATCATAAGCCATGGACTTCCATAGCCCCCACCCTAGAAGTGCCCCCACAGTCCCCACCCTGGATGTGCCCCATCCTTCCTTCCTACAGTCCCCACCCACCATCCCCACAGCCCCAGTCCCTAATGTACACTTGCTTTGGCAAAACTAATTTGTATTTGGTCCTGCCAATAAAGCTTATTTGATTTGATTTGATTTGATAGAGGGATAGATAGATAGAGGGATAGATAGATAGAGGGATAGATAGATAGAGGGATAGATAGAGGGATAGATAGAGGGATAGATAGATAGAGGGATAGATAGAGGGATAGATAGATAGATAGATAGATAGATAGATAGATAGATAGATAGATAGATAGAGGGATAGATAGAGGGATAGATAGAGGGATAGATAGAGGGATAGATAGATAGATAGATAGATAGATAGATAGATAGATAGATAGAGGGATAGATAGATAGAGGGATAGATTGTCCTAAACGGCTACACTCTAACAGGAACAGACAAATACACCTACTTGGGCCTGGAAATTCACCAGTCAGGGAGCTTCAAACAAGCCATAGAGACCCTGAAAAACAAGGCCTGCAAAACCTTTTATGCCATCCGAAGGACATTGTATCATCTGAAGCCACCAGTGAGGGTCTGGCTAAAAATCTTCGATTCCATCATTGCCCCAATCCTCCTGTACGGCAGCGAAGTCTGGGGCCCTCACACTTACCCAGATTGGTCAAGGTGGGATTCCAGCCCAACAGAAATATTCCACCTGGAATTCTGTAAGCACCTTCTCCAGGTCCATCGAAGCACCTCCAACAGCGCCTGTCGAGCTGAGCTGGGCAGATTCCCTCTACACCTAGCAGCTCTGAAGAGGTCACTATCATTTCAGGCTCACCTACAGAGTAGCAATCCAAGCTCCCATCACCACAAAGCTCTGATATATATACGTGGTCCAGATGAACCAGGACCCCGGGCACAGCTCTCCCAAACCCAACTGGACAAAATAACCAATCACAGCAGCCTGACAAGAACCAGAATCAGGAAGATGGTAGACGAGGGCCAGGAGAGGTACATCAGTGACTGGAGGACCGACATCAACACCTCACAGAAACTGACCACGTACCAGAGACTACAGAGAGACTACAGACTGGCCCCATATCTGGAGAAACTCCCGGACCCCAGAGACCGCAGGACCCTGAGCCGATATAGACTCAGTGCCCACAGTCTAGCCATCGAATCCGGACGTCACAAGCAGAGCTACAAGCCCAGGGAGGACAGACTGTGCCAACACTGTGACCTGGAGGCCCTGGAGGATGAAACCCACCTCCTGCTACACTGCACCAAGTACTCAGCAGTGAGGGACACTCACTTCAGGAGACTCTCCCATCTCTTCCCGGATTTCAGCTCCATGAAGGAGGAAGAGAAAATATATATCCTGCTGGGGGAAGAAGAGAGCGCAGTGGAGATAGCAGCGCAGTATGTGAGCGAATGCCATAGACTTCGAGAAAGAGAACTATGATAAGTCATGGACTTCCATAGCCCCCCATCCCAGATGTGGCCCCCCCAATCCCCACCCTGGATATGTCCCATCCACCGTTACCACAGTCCCACCCTGGATATGTCCCATCCACCGTTACTACAGTCCCCACCCTGGATATGCCCCATCATAAGCCATGGACTTCCATAGCCCCCATCCTAGAAGTGCCCCCACAGTCCCCACCCTGGATGAGCCCCATCCATCCTTCCTACAGTCCCCACCCACCATCCCCACAGCCCCAGCCCCTAATGTACACTTGCTTTGGCAAAACTAATTTGTATTTGGTCCTGCCAATAAAGCTTATTTGATTTGATTTGATTTGATTTGATAGAGGGATAGATAGATAGATAGAGGAATAGATAGATAGAGGAATAGAGGGATACATAGATAGATAGATAGATAGAGGGATAGATAGAGGGATAGATAGATAGATAGATAGATAGATAGATAGATAGAGGGATAGATAGAGGGATAGATAGAGGGATAGATAGATAGATAGATAGATAGATAGATAGATAGATAGATAGATAGATAGAGGCATAGATAGAGGGATAGATAGATAGATAGAGGAATAGATAGATAGAGGAATAGAGGGATACATAGATAGATAGATAGATAGATAGATAGATAGATAGATAGATAGATAGATAGATAGATGGAGGGATAGATAGAGGGATAGATAGATAGATAGATAGATAGATAGATAGATAGATAGATAGAGGGATAGATAGATAGAGGAATAGAGGGATACATAGATAGATAGATAGATAGATAGATAGAGGGATAGATAGAGGGATAGATAGATAGAGGGATAGATAGAGGGATAGATAGATAGATAGATAGAGGGATAGATAGAGGGATAGATAGATAGATAGATAGATAGAGGGATAGATAGAGAGATAGATAGATAGAGGGATAGATAGAGGGATAGATAGATAGAGGGATAGATAGAGGGATAGATAGATAGATAGATAGAGGGATAGATAGAGGGATAGATAGATAGATAGATAGAGGGATAGATAGAGAGATAGATAGATAGAGGGATAGATAGAGGGATAGAGGGATAGATAGATAGATAGATAGATAGATAGAGGGATAGATAGAGGGATAGATAGAGGGATAGATAGATAGAGGGATAGATAGATAGATAGATAGATAGATAGATAGATAGAGGGATAGATAGATAGAGGGATAGATAGATAGAGGGATAGATAGAGGGATAGATAGATAGATAGATAGAGGGATAGATAGAGGGGTAGATAGATAGATAGATAGAGGGATAGATAGATAGATAGATAGAGGGATAGATAGATAGAGGGATAGATAGATAGATAGATAGATAGATAGAGGGATAGATAGAGGGATAGATAGAGGGATAGATAGATAGAGGGATAGATAGAGGGATAGATAGATAGAGGGATGGATAGATAGAGGGATAGATAATAGAGGAATAGATGGATAAACAGTCAGATATGAGACAGACCCCGTTGCTGCTCCTCTCTTCTGACTCCTATCAATACCCGTCTTCTGCAGCACAATTAGATGTGAATGATCATTATCCGCTGATTTTGCGCTCCGCTGACCTCGCGGTTTATCTGCAGTGAAGGTCCTCGGATTTGGGGAATAATAAGACGTCTTTGTCAGGACTTAATTATTTATTTTAACACAAGTGAAATTAGTTGCAAGAGAAAAAATAAAAATAACCCCGGTTGTGGACTGGTTATGTCCGTGGTCCCCACAGTCCTGTGCGATCCAGGAGATTCTGATTACAGTAATCGCTCGGTATAAAGGGATAAACCTCGCGGTAATGGATTCCAGATGACACGACTACTGTGCGCGGCGCTGTTCAGCCGCAGACGGATTTGCTTAAAGCCGCTTTATGCTCCTTGTCAGGATGATTTACTTTCTGGAAACCAGAGGTAAAATAAGTGCCCCCTCCGAGGTGAGAGGCGCAGTAATACAGGGGTTTACCCTGCGGGCGCCCCAGCGGGTCACGTCTAAAAGGGACAGTGTCACTTCTGAATTACAATTTACAATCATCGCTCTGATTTTGTGCGTTCATTGTGTAAGCGAGAAAAACAATCGTAATTTAAAGGGCCCAATCACGAGCCATAGATCACTGGTTTAGATAAAGGGCCCAATCAGGAGCCATAGATCACTGGTTTAGATAAAGGGCCCAATCAGGAACCATAGATCACTGGTTTAGATAAAGGGCCCAATCAGGAGCCATAGATCACTGGTTTAGATAAAGGGCCCAATCAGGAGCCATAGATCACTGGTTTAGATAAAGGGCCCAATCAGGAGCCATAGATCACTGGTTTAGATAAAGGGCCCAATCAGGAGCCATAGATCACTGGTTTAGATAAAGGGCCCAATCACAAACCATAGATCACTGGTTTAGATAAAGGGCACAATCAGGAACCATAGATCACTGGTTTAGATAAAGGGCCCAATCACGAGCCATAGGTCACTGGTTTAGATAAAGGGGCCAATCAGGAGCCATAGATCACTGGTTTAGATAAAGGGCCCAATCAGTAGCCATAGATCATTGGTTTAGATAAAGGGGCCAATCAGGAGCCATAGATCATTGGTTTAGATAAAGGGCCCAATCAAGAGCCATAGATCATTGGTTTAGATAAAGGGGCCAATCAGGAGCCATAGATCATTGGTTTAGATAAAGGAGCCAATCAGGAGCCATAGATCACTGGTTTAGATAAAGGGCCCAATAAGGAGCCATAGATCACTGGTTTAGATAAAGGGCCCAATCAGGAGCCATAGATCACTGGTTTAGATAAAGGGCCCAATCAGGAGCCATAGATCACTGGTTTAGATAAAGGGCCCAATCAGTAGCCATAGATCATTGGTTTAGATAAAGGGCCCAATCACGAGCCATAGGTCACTGGTTTAGATAAAGGGGCCAATAAGGAGCCATAGATCACTGGTTTAGATAAAGGGCCCAATCAGGAGCCATAGATCACTGGTTTAGATAAAGGGCCCAATCACGAGCCATAGATCACTGGTTTAGATAAAGGGCCCAATCAGGAGCAATAGATCACTGGTTTAGATAAAGGGCCTAATCAGTAGCCATAGATCATTGGTTTAGATAAAGGGGCCAATCAGGAGCCATAGATCATTGGTTTAGATAAAGGGCCCAATCAGGAGCCATAGATCATTGGTTTAGATAAAGGGGCCAATCAGGAGCCATAGATCATTGGTTTAGATAAAGGGGCCAATCAGGAACCATAGATCATTGGTTTAGTTAAAGGGCCATCAAACTAAAACATTCCACATCTTTAAGTTTATAACTGTCCACCAATGCTATCCGGGACCCTCTAAAAGGGAATATCTATAAAAATGAGCCATGGAGGTCTTAAAGCTAAAAACTGACCCCCGATGTTCCTCGGCACCACATCGTCTTTCGTCGTCTCCAATGGGGACATCAGGTGACTGCTGCAGGCAATCACTGTCACTGATTAACAGCAGTGGTCTTGTGCCATCCGAGCCAAGGGAGGACTGTTTCTACAGGCTCAGTCAGTACATGACCGCTGCAGCCAGTTAATGACTACTAATTGGCTGCTGTGGTCTTGTGCCATCCAAACCAGGTGAGGACTGCTTCTATAGGCTCAGTCAGTACATGACCGCTGCAGCCAGTTAATGACTTACTGATTGACTGCAGTGGTCTTGTGCCATCCGAGCCATTGGAGAGAGCTGGAAGAGGACTATTTTTTCTGACTCAATCAGTACATGACCGCTGCAGCCAGTTAATGACTCCTGATTGACAGCACTGGTCTTGTGCCATCCGAGCCAGGGGAGGACTGTTTCTACCGTCTCAATCAGTGCATGACCGTTGCAGCCAGTTAATGACTACTGATTGAATGCAGCGGTCTTGTGCCATTCGACCCAGGGGAGGGAGCTGAGAGAGGACTGTTTCTTCTGACTCAATCAGTACATGACCTCTGCAGCGAGTTAATGACTACTGATTGGCTGCAGTGGTCTTGTGCCATCCGAGCCAGGGGAGGACTGATCTACCGGCTCAATTAGAGCATGACCGCTGCAGCCAGTTAATGACTACTGATTAACTGTAGTGGTCTTGTGCCATCCGAGCCAAAGGAGGACTGTTTCTACCGCCTCAATCAGTGCATGACCGCTGCAGCCAGTTAATGACTCCTGATTGACAGCACTGGTCTTGTGCCATCCGAGCCAGGGGAGGACTGTTTCTACCGTCTCAATCAGTGCATGACCGTTACAGCCAGTTAATGACTACTGATTGAATGCAGCGGTCTTGTGCCATTCGACCCAGGGGAGGGAGCTGAGAGAGGACTGTTTCTTCTGACTCAATCAGTACATGACCTCTGCAGCGAGTTAATGACTACTGATTGGCTGCAGTGGTCTTGTGCCATCCGAGCCAGGGGAGGACTGATCTACCGGCTCAATTAGAGCATGACCGCTGCAGCCAGTTAATGACTACTGATTAACTGTAGTGGTCTTGTGCCATCCGAGCCAAAGGAGGACTGTTTCTACCGCCTCAATCAGTGCATGACCGCTGCAGCCAGTTAATGACTACTGATTCACTGCAGTGGTCTTGTGCCATCTGAGCCAGGGGAAAACTGTTTTTACAGGTTCAATCAGTTCTTGACCGCTGCAACGAGTTAATGACTACTGATTGGTTGCAGTGGTCTTATGCCATCCAAGGCAGGGAAGGGAGCTGGAAGAGAATGGTTTCTACAGGCTCAATCAGTACATGACCGCTGCAGCCAGTTAATGACTACTGATTGTTTGCAGTGGTCTTGTGCCATCGGAAACAGGGGAGGACTATTTCTACAGGCTCAATCAGACATGACTGCAGTGGTCTTATGCCATCCAAGGCAGGGAAGGGAGCTGGAAGAGAATGGTTTCTACAGGCTCAATCAGTAGATGACCGCTGCAGCCAGTTAAGGACTGATGATTGGCTGCAGTGGTCTTGTGCCATCGGAAACAGGGGAGGACTATTTCTACAGGCTCAATCAGACATGACTGCAGTGGTCTTATGCCATCCAAGGCAGGGAAGGGGAGCTGGAAGAGAATGGTTTCTACAGGCTCAATCAGTAGATGACCGCTGCAGCCAGTTAAGGACTAATGATTGGCTGCAGTGGTCTTGTGCCATCGGAAACAGGGGAGGACCATTTCTACAGGCTCAATCAGTACATGACCGCAGTGGTCTTATGCCATCCAACGCAGGGAAGGGAGCTGGAAGAGAATGGTTTCTACAGGCTCAATCACTACATGACCGCTGCAGCCAATTAATGACTACCGATTGGCTGCTGTATCCTCCACTGGAAAAGTAATCATGGAGACCACCAGTGGAGTTGTGAGGGTCCGATAATTGAGTATAAAATAATTATTTTCTTATTCTAACACAGCAATTGACCCATTTTTAAGACCACAAAAAGTAATGGACAGCCCCTTTAAGCACTTATAATGCTGACGTCAGGGAATATTTCACATCCTGAAGTTCACAATTTTTGGCTACTTTTTGTGGTTTCATCCATTATTGTTTGTCAACACATTTGCAGTAAAAAAAAAAACGATAATAAGACGAGTCAGTCTGGAAACCTCAGAGTGGTGGAGAAGGTGCGGCAGCACATTGCAGCGCCGGTTATAGGACAGCGCCAGCCGCGCGTTGTTTACAGCTATTATTGTTCTAGGTGCTTCTCCGAAAGTCTCCGACACTCACAAGATATTTGTATTTGGAAATTATCTTCCTTTAATAACAGAGAGAATACACGAGACCTGGGGAAGAAGAAAGCCAGATATAATGGGAAAAGCAGTCAGCTGTTGACGACATATAGATTCCCGGAAAATAATTTACAGCGACCGGCGCGCGGCAGATGAGTCAAAAATTTCGGAAAAAAAAATATTTCTTTCCTGCGCCGGTCCGATGTAATTCATTTTCTATCTCTGTTCATTAATCATTGTTAAAATTAGTGATCCATCCCTTCCACCGCGCCATCTGCACTCAGCTACGCAACAAACATGACACCTTCCTGCATAATAAAAGCTGACAACTACGAGGAGCCGGCTCCAAATAGCTTTCTGCATTTTTGCTCCTCGAAAACTGATTCCGTTGTCAGACAAACGCTGATTATTTAACCAGAAATCTATTTTTTTTCTTCTTTCTCTCGTCACAGATAGATAAATGTATTCAGGCGTTTATTGAGAATGGTATACATATGCGCATATAGATATATACGGAGGGATGTGAAAGGAAGGCCTGGAATATAATGTATCTATGTTCTCTAGTTATCCTATATCCATATCATATCCATCTTTCAATCTATCTCATATGGTCGGACCGGCCCACCGGGGAGCTGGAGAATTCCCTGGTGGGCCACTCATCCGAAGTGAACCACTTATCTCCCAACAAGAGCAGTAGTTGGCCCAACACGTTTGATTCTCTATGTACAGACAACATCAACATGTTATCATTATTAATATAGAAGCAGAGGTAATGTAATATTTGACGACAGCAGCACAGATTCCCCCAATGTTACTGCTGGGATTTTACCACCCTAGTCCAACACTGATCTCATATCATATTCACAAAGGTGTAAATTAGCTGCTTAAAGTTATTATTCTCCATGGATTGCTAATTTTACCCCTAAAAGGAAGGAGACACCCCCTAAAAGAATCGCACTTACCAGACCCCAAACAATTAGAGTTGGGAAGTGAATGGGCTCTCACATACAGATCTGCGTCACTCTCAGGTCCCCCTGTGTTCTACAGCGAATGGCTCCCCCTGGTGACTGGAAGCAGTGTCACTCACGAGGAGTGATACTGGTACCCGATCTCTTTGTGATCTCTGCAGTGCAATGCAGCTGGAACGTCGAGGGACTTGACAACAACGCAGATCTCTGTGTGAGAGCCCATCCACCATCAGCACTGGCCAGCTGTAATTGTTTGGCGTCTGGTGAGTGTGATTTTTTTTTGGGGGGGGGGGGTCTGCTTTCCTTTGGGGGTGTCTGCTTTCCTTTGGGGGTGTCCGCTTTCCTTTGGGGGTGTCTGCTTTCCTTTGGGGGTGTCCGCTTTCTTTAATGAAAAGTCCTGCTGTATTCTTTTTTTTTAGCCGCTGGTACACTTCCTTATGGAAGCGTGTCTAGGGCCTATTTTTGGGGTACGGCTTATATTTTAAACATATTCGAAAAAGCCCCCAAAATCCTACTAGAGACTATTTTCACGGTATGTCTACATATCTATCCATCCATCCACCTACTTATGTATCTATCTATCCATTCATCCATGTACCTATCTATCCATCTATCCACCTATGTATCTATCTCTCTATCCATTCATTCATCCATCCATCCATGTATCTATTTATCCATCCAATTCATTTATTCATTCATTCATTCATTCATTCATCCATCCATGTATCTATTTATCTATCCATCTATGTATCTATCCATCCACCTATGTATCTATCTATCTATCCATTCATCCATGTATCTATCTATCCATCCATCTATGTATCCATCCATCCAAATATGTATGTATCTATCTATCCATTTATTCATCCATCCATCTATGTATCTATGTATCCATCCATGTATGTATCTATCTATCCATCCAAATATGTATCTATCTATTCATTCATCCATTCATCTATCTATACCTCTATCTATCTATCTATCTATCTATCTATCTATCTATCTATCTATCTATCTATCCCTCTATCTATCTATCTATCCCTCTATCTATCTATCTATCCCTCTATCTATCCCTCTATCTATCCCTCTATCTATCTATCTATCCCTCTATCTATCTATCTATCCATCTATCTATCCCTCTATCTATCTATCTATCTATCTATCCTCTATCTATCTATCCCTCTATCTATCTATCTATCTATCCCTCTATCTATCTATCCTCTATCTATCTATCCCTCTATCTATCTATCTATCCCTCTATCCATCTATCTATCTATCTATCTATCTATCTATCTATCCCTCTATCTCATATGTATACATTTATCTATATATCTATCCCTTATCTATCTATCCCTCTATCTATCCTTCTATCTATCCCTCTATCTATCTATCCCTCTATCTATCCTTCTATCTATCCCTCTATCTATCCCTCTATCTATCCCTCTATCTATCCCTCTATCTATCCCTCTATCTATCTATCCCTCTATCTATCTATCTATCCCTCTATCTATCCCTCTATCTATCTCATATGTATACATTTATCTATATATCTATCTATCTATCTATCTATCTCTTTTTCTCCCCCCTTGCCTCTTTCATGTCTATACCGCTATTCTCTGCATGTAATATGTTGAAAATGATGGAATTTTATGAGCAATTCTGAATTCCGCCTGCCATATTAACCCTTTCGCCCCCAGCACATTTTCCCTTCTCTTCTTCCTCCTCTCACTTTACAGATACATCTCACTGGGGGGGATTTTTTTTTCTCCCCCTTTAATGAAGATAAATACAAATAAAGCGAGCTGGTGTCTTTGCGCTCCCCGGTGCTCGCCCCCCGCTTCCTCAGCGGCAGCGGCATGTCTGCACACTGACACATTCAATTTCAGGTTATCAGCACATGTGAATTTTAGATTGGTGATTGGGACAGAGGGCAGGCCTCTCCGGACTGATTAGCATCATTTAGGAGCGCGCTCACTTGCTTGCTTGGCCAGCTGCGCGGATTCCATGATGTGTGGCCTTTTAGTGCTACAAGTCAATACATAGAAAAGTGATATGAATTAAACAAGGACAGAGAAAATCCCATCATCCCTCGTCTTCCCGGCTCACCGCCCGGCAAACAGATTACTACTATGCGGAAACTAGAAACACGTAGATTAGAGAATAACGAGGGGCGCGGGTGTCGCAACCAATAAAGGGTCATTATGTCAAGTCATAGGATATCACACAGCTGAGGAGTTGTTACAATGTATCAGGCAACTTGTATACTATGGCAGCTTAGTATTACGTCAATGCAAGGAGCTTTCTAGAAACAACCCACAAAGCCATGACGACTTTTTTTTTTTTTTTTAATTCTGGCATGCCACAATTGTTAGGGCTCTTATGGCAATGAATTGAGTTGCGCATGCGCAGACTTCTGATTTCTCAGACGGCCAAAAAATGGCCCCGGTCTCAAAATAGATAAGGCCGGATTCACATCTACGGCTGCTTTTTGGGGGGCATAGACCATGGATATGCCATAAATGCAAAAAACAGGAAGGATAACTGGATAACTTGCTAATCATTGGGAATCCTACCGCTGGTACTCCCAGTGATCCGCAAAATGGGGCTCTGGAGACTCCTCTTGTATTGAGATCATTGAGATCATGCTCAGCCATAGCTCCTTTGGTTGTCTTTGGGACTGTTAGAAATAGCCAACTACAGTGCTCCGCTTACTCTACAGTGCTCCGCTTACTCTACAGTGCTCCGCTTACTCTACAGTGCTCCGCTTACTCTATAGAGCTCTGCTTACTCCACAATGCTCCGCTTCCTCTACAGTGCTCCGCTTCCTCTACAGTGCTCCGCTTCCTCTACAGTGCTCCCCTTCCTCTACCGTGCTCCCCTTACTCTACAGTGCTCCCCTTACTCTACAGTGCTCCCCTTCCTCTACAATGCTCCCCTTCCTCTACCGTGCTCCCCTTACTCTACAGTGCTCCCCTTCCTCTACCGTGCTCCCCGTCCTCTACCTTGCTCTGCTTACTCTACCGTGCTCCACTTCCTCTACAGTGCTCCGCTTCCTCTACAGTGCTCCGCTTCCTCTACCGTGCTCCGCTTCCTCTACCGTGCTCCGCTTCCTCTACCGTGCTCCGCTTACTCTACCGTGGTCCCCTTCCTCTACCGTGCTCCGCTTCCTCTACCGTGCTCCGCTTCCTCTACCGTGCTCCGCTTCCTCTACCGTGCTCCGCTTACTCTACCGTGTTTCCCTTACTCTACCGTGCTCCCCTTACTCTACCGTGCTCCCCTTCCTCTACAGTGCTCCCCTTACTCTACTGTGCTCCCCTTACTCTACCGTGCTCCGTTTATACTACCGTGCTCTGCTTACTCTACCGTGCTCTACTTACTCTACCGTGATCCCCTTACTCTACCGTGCTCTGCTTACTCTACCGTGCTCCCCTTCCTCTACAGTGCTCCCCTTACTCTACTGTGCTCCCCTTACTCTACCGTGCTCCGTTTATACTACCGTGCTCTGCTTACTCTACCGTGCTCTACTTACTCTACCGTGATCCCCTTACTCTACCGTGCTCCGTTTATACTACCGTGCTCTGCTTACTCTACCGTGCTCTACTTACTCTACCGTGATCCCCTTACTCTACCGTGCTCTGCTTACTCTACCGTGATCCCCTTACTCTACCGTGATCCCCTTACTCTACCGTGATCCCCTTACTCTACCGTGCTCCCCTTACTCTACCGTGCTCCCCTTACTCTACCGTGCTCCCCTTACTCTACCGTGCTCCCCTTACTCTACCGTGCTCCCCTTACTCTACCGTGCTCCCCTTACTCTACCGTGCTCCCCTTACTCTACCGTGCTCCCCTTACTCTACTATGCTCCCCTTACTCTACCATGCTCCCCTTACTCTACCATGCCCCGCTTACTCTACAATGCTTCACTTGCTCCGGCGATTCAGTAGACAGTAAATGGAGCGGAGTCCAAGCATCTGTCTCCCCCCCCATTCTATTCAAAACAGCGCTGCAGAGCCCTGTTATTTGGGTTCCTGCGGTCGGACCCCCAGTGATCTACAAATTATCCTATAACCTATAGATGAGGACAACTTGTTTTTTGAGGGGGGGGGGGGATAACCCTTTAACCACAGCTCTGGAAGAACACTAATGCCCATACGGTAGAATAAATTGAGACTTCAGTGAGGTCAGTAAGCTGCAGGTAAAGCTTCAATATTCTAGTAGTTGTTCTGGTGACTGAAGATGATCACAGAAGGAAACCTGGGAGGAAAAAATATGATTCATATATACTAGGATAGGGTTGGTAGTCACAAAAATATTTTTTAGAGGATAAAGGGAGCTGTCATTTTGTAACAGAAAAGTCATAGGTTTAGAGCATTTAGGACTAAAATAAATGCTTTCTGATCTTCTGTACAAGCCGCGTTCATCTATACTGGGCTCCTAGGTCACAGGGTTGTATTTCCTAGTAACAGAGCAGACGGGGTGTACTTACTTTTCCAGCTCCTGGGACAGCACGGACTTTTCTTGTTACACTTTGGCTTAGTTTTCAGGGTAAATAGAAGCGGCTTATCTGTGTCAGCTGCTAACCACATGGGAAAATAAGAACCGGCTACTTCCTTATTAACTGCAGATCCCACACGGCGCAGGTTGTATTCACACCGGGGGGATTGGAAAGGGTTTGTGTCCAATTATGACACATACAAGTGATAAAAAAAAGGGGAGTCAACATTTGGGTACATCGCAGCGCTTTACATACATCAGCAACGCTGTCCCCATTGGGGCTCAGAATTTAAATTCCCTATCTGTATCTCTTTGGAGGGTGGGAGGAAACCGGAGAACCCGGAGAAAACCGACCAAACACGGGGAGAACATGCGTAGTCCTTGCAGATGTTGCCCTTGGTGGGATTAAACCCTGGACCCCAGCATTGCAAGACTGGAGTGCTAACCACTGAGCCACCTGGGCAGTCTCTAAATAAAAAGTCCCATGTCACAGAGCATTTTGTTCTGCCATGCTCTCTTGTAGAGCCGGTACTTGTGGTTCCATCGCGCAGAGATTTTTGCAAGTTCGGATGCTCTGCGGTTTGTTTTGAATACCTATGGAAGGGGTTGCCTCTCAGCTCTGGGTTCTACAGTGGTCCTGGGAGGTGCCTACACAGATGCTCCTTGTTCCTGGTGATTCCTCTTCTTCACTAGGGAGCATGCTCACCTGGAACGTCACCAGTTGTACTTGCTGGTTATACAGTAGTGCTCTTGGCCCCCGTAGTATTTAGTGATCTGATTTTGGCTCTCGACTCAGGACTGTTGTTGACTTTTCTCTGCCTGTCTCCCTGTTCTTGTTGTTTCCTCCTGGCTTCTGACCTCAGATCTCTTCCTGACCACGTCCCTGCCTGCTTCCTGTATTCAGTACATACTCTCCTGGAATCCCGACCCTTAGCTTGTATCTTGACCTTGTCTCTGTCGGCTCCCAGTGTCCTGTCATTACCTCCTGGCTTCTGACCACGTCCCTGCCTGCTTCCTGTATTCAGTACATACTCTCCTGGAATCCCGACCCTTAGCTTGTATCTTGACCTTGTCTCTGTCGGCTCCCTGTGTCTTGTCGTTACCTCCTGGCTTCTGACCTCAGACGTCCTCCTGACCATGTCCCCGCCTGCTCCCTGTATTCAGTACATACTCTCCTGGAATCCCGACCCTTAGCTTGTATCTTGACCTTGTCTCTGTCTGCTCCCAGTGTCCTGTCGTTGCCTCCTGGCTTCTGACCTCAGACCTCCTCCTGACCATGTCCCTGCCTGCTCCCTGTATTCTGTATGTACCCTCCTGGAATCCTGACCCTTGGCTTGTAGCTTGCTCTTCTCTCTGTCGGCTCCCAGTGTCCTGTCGTTAACTCCTGGCTTCTGACCTCGGCTTGTCTCACTGCATCTCCATCCACTGCATGCAAGTAGTGTCTAGCGCCACCTAGGGACATACATTGCATCCCAGTTATGGTAACTGGAGGTGATAAAGTGGAGCCCCCGAGATATGAAAGCAGATACATCTTCTTGGATATTTGGAGGTTATAGGTAGAGGTCCCCCCCAAAAAATTAAACAGATAATGGGGGTCAATGGGCTCCCTGTTAAGCATAAGGTTTCTCAATTAGTAATGGAGGGGGTCCAGTTGGGACGGTCTAACTCCAGATTCCGTTAATCCAGTTTTCGTTTCTGGGATGGGATTGGGCGTGACACGGAGGAAAGTCACCTTCTACGACGCCCCACCCTGAGCGGATGAACGGGCGGCTGGATGACAGCGTAGCGGAGGATTACAGTCGACCCCTCGTGCAGCGCTCCACATTAAAGTCTTCCGCATTTTGCAAAATTGCAAACAGATGCAAGTGAAGTACCTGCAAATAATCTGCCAAGACCAATTGCAAAAGGGAGATTTCAGAATCTGTGGAAGTCATTAGGACATGTATTATTTTTGCAATGAATAGGCGCCAGGAGTGTCTGACGAAGCAGATGGGTGCTGGCTGGTGTAGAGGCGATCATCTGAATATCAGCCGCTAAATGAAGACATATAAGCCATATGAAACAATTAGGTTATAATGGCGAATGTTTCACAGCTAATTGTGATGGTGCTCCTTCAATAGTGCGAGAACGCCACGGTCTGCTCCGTCTTACGTGTGAGAAGGACCGAAAAAACTAAAGAGTGGTCCCGAGACGCCAGAACCCAGCCGAAAAGGAGGAGACGAATTTGTGTGCATTATCCCTGTACTGTGACATCACTGTGTGTATTATCCCTGTACTGTGACATCGCTGTGTGTATTATCCCTGTACTGTGACATCGCTGTGTGTATTATCCCTGTACTGTGACATCACTGTGTGTATTATCCCTGTACTGTGACATCACTGTGTGTATTATCCCCTGTAATGTGACATCACTGTGTGTATTATCCCCTGTAATGTGACATCACTGTGTGTATTATCCCCTGTACTGTGACATCACTGTGTGTATTATCTCTGTACTGTGACATCACTGTGTGTATTATCCCTGTACTGTGACATCACTGTGTGTATTACCCCTGTACTGTGACATCACTGTGTGTATTATCCCTGTACTGTGACATCCCTGTGTGTATTATCCCCTGTACTGTGACATCACTGTGTGTATTACCCCTGTACTGTGACATCACTGTGTGTATTATCCCCTGTACTGTGACATCACTGTGTGTATTATCCCTGTACTGTGACATCACTGTGTGTATTATCCCTGTACTGTGACATCACTGTGTGTATTATCCCTGTACTGTGACATCACTGTGTGTATTATCCCTGTACTGTGACATCACTGTGTGTATTATCCCTGTACTGTGACATCACTGTGTGTATTACCCCTGTACTGTGACATCACTGTGTGTATTATCCCTGTACTGTGACATCACTGTGTGTATTACCCCTGTACTGTGACATCACTGTGTGTATTATCCCTGTACTGTGACATCACTGTGTGTATTACCCCTGTACTGTGACATCACTGTGTGTATTATCCCTGTACTGAGACATCACTGTGTGTATTATCCCTGTACTGAGACATCACTGTGTGTATTATCCCTGTACTGTGACATCACTGTGTGTATCACCCCTGTACTGTGACATCACTGTGTGTATCATCCCTGTACTGTGACATCACTGTGTGTATCATCCCTGTACTGTGACATCACTGTGTGTATTATCCCTGTACTGTGACATCACTGTGTGTATTACCCCTGTACTGTGACATTACTGTGTGTATTACCCCTGTACTGTGACATCACTGTGTGTATTATCCCTGTACTGTGACATCACTGTGTGTATTATCCCTGTACTGTGACATCACTGTGTGTATTATCCCTGTACTGAGACATCACTGTGTGTATTATCCCTGTACTGAGACATCACTGTGTGTATTATCCCCTGTGCTGTGACATCACTGTGTGTATTATCCCTGTACTGTGACATCACTGTGTGCATTATCCCTGTACTGTGACATCACTGTGTGTATTATCCCTGTACTGAGACATCACTGTGTGTATTATCCCTGTACTGTGACATCACTGTGTGCATTATCCCGGTACTGTGACATCACTGTGTGTATTATCCCTGTACTGTGACATCACTGTGTGTATTATCCCTGTACTGAGACATCACTGTGTGTATTATCCCTGTACTGTGACATCACTGTGTGTATTATTCCTGTACTGTGACATCACTGTGTGTATTATCCCTGTACTGTGACATCACTGTGTGTATTATCCCTGTACTGTGACATCACTGTGTGTATTATCCCTGTACTGAGACATCACTGTGTGTATTATCCCTGTACTGAGACATCACTGTGTGTATTATCCCTGTACGGAGACATCACTGTGTGTATTATCCCTGTACTGTGACATCACTGTGTGCATTATCCCTGTACTGTGAAATCACTGTGTGCATTATCCCTGTACTGTGACATCACTGTGTGTATTATCCCTGTACTGTGACATCACTGTGTGTATTATCCCTGTACTGTGACATCACTGTGTATATTACCCCTGTACTGTGACATCACTGTGCGTATTATCCCCTGTAATGTGACATCACTGTGTATTATCCCTGTACAGTGACATCACTGTGTGTATTATCCCTGTACTGTGACATCACTGTGTGTATTAGCCCTGTGCTGTGACATCACCGTGTGTATTATCCCCTGTACTGTGACATCACTGTGTGTATTATCCCCTGTACTGTGACATCACTGTGTGTATTACCCCTGTACTGTGACATTAATGTATTATCCCAGTACTGTGACATCACTGTGTGCATTATCCCTGTACTGTGACATCACTGTGTGTATTATCCCTGTACTGTGACATCACTGTGTGTATTACCCCTGTACTGTGACATCACTGTGTGCATTATCCCTGTACTGTGACATCACTGTCTGTATTATCCCTGTACTGTGACATCACTGTGTGCATTATCCCTGTACTGTGACATCACTGTGTGCATTATCCCTGTACTGTGACATCACTGTGTATATTACCCCTGTACTGTGACATCACTGTGTGTATTATCCCCTGTAATGTGACATCACTGTGTGTATTACCCCTGTACTGTGACATCACTGTGTGTATTATCCCCTGTAATGTGACATCACTGTGTATTATCCCTGTACAGTGACATCACTGTGTGTGTTATCCCTGTACTGTGACATCACTGTGTGTATAATCCCTGTACTGTGATATCACTGTGTATTATCCCCTGTGCTGTGACATCACTGTGTGCATTATCCCTGTACAGTGACATCACTGTGTGTATTACCCCTGTAGAGTGACATCTCTGTGAGTATTACCCCTGTACTGTGCCATCACTGTGTGTATTATCCCTGTACTGTGACATCACTGTGTGTATTATCCCTGTACTGTGACATCACTGTGTGTATTATTCCTGTACTGTCACATCACTGTGTGTATTATCCCTGTACTGTGACATCACTGTGTGTATTATCCCTGTACTGTGACATCACTGTGTGCATTATCTCTGTACTGTGACATCACTGTGTGCATTATCTCTGTACTGTGACATCACTGTGTGCATTATCCCTGTACTGTGACATCACTGTGTGTATTATCCCTGCACTGTGATGTCACTGTGTGTATTATCCCTGTACTGTCACATCACTGTGTGTATTATCCCTGTTCTGTGACATCACTGTGTGTATTATCCCTGTACTGTCACATCACTGTGTGCATTATCTCTGTACTGTCACATCACTGTGTGCATTATCCCTGTACTGTAACATCACTGTGTGTATTATCCCTGTACTGTAACATCACTGTGTGTATTATCCCTGTACTGTGACATCACTCTGTGTATTATCCCTGTACTGTCACATCACTGTGTGCATTACCTCTGTACTGTCACATCACTGTGTGCATTATCCCTGTACTTTAACATCACTGTGTGTATTATCCCTGTACTGTAACATCACTGTGTGTATTATCCCTGTACTGTAACATCACTGTGTGCATTACCCCTGTACTGTCACATCACTGTGTGCATTATCCCTGTACTGTAACATCACTGTGTGTATTATCCCTGTACTGTAACATCACTGTGTGCATTATCCCTGTACTGTGACATCACTGTGTGCATTATCCCTGTACTGTGACATCACTGTGTGCATTACCCCTGTACTGTCACATCACTGTGTGCATTATCCCTGTACTGTAACATCACTGTGCATTACCCCTGTACTGTCACATCACTGTGTGCATTATCCCTGTACTGTCACATTACTGTGTGCATTATCTCTGTACTGTGACATTTATTCTTATGTTTTGCTTATTTTTAGCTATTTGCGCCCTCCTTATAGATATGTGTAGAGCATTTTTGTCCTTCTAGACTAATATATATTACAATTTTGTGAGCTGTATACTCCGAGTTGTATCTAAGATCCCGGATTTGCCGATAATCTGGAAATATCCGCAGCCTTACCCGCAGATGTGTCTATTATTCTGGCGCCATCTCGGTGATTTTCCCTTCATATTTTTTCCTGCTTATTATATTGAAATTCGCCGTTAATCATTCAGAGCGGACGTCTGTAAAATTTTATAGGAAGGGCCCGGGAAACAAATTTAGAAATCAGGACGAGGAAACATGAGGCAATACAAGGCGATAAGCTAAACCACATCAAAGACGAAAGTCTATTATAGGAGGTAATAAGTGATAAAATGATCATTTCTGGTGCATGATATGTTGCCATGGAAACACTCATTTAACACTGCATCATTGTGTGGTGCAACAATGGGAGTCAAAGAAAAGTGCATGAAATTGATTGTCGGTAAATATTTTGCATGTGTGGACGTCGTGTCGGATGCTTTAGAAATCTCCAGCGTGGTGGCGGCTCGGAACGCATCGGCGCTTATCACGTTATCCTGCGCCGTAGACTTCTCCTGCCCTTTGTAGGTGTTTAATGAAATCATACTTCTGATTAAGAAGCAAGAAAGGTGGACCTGCTGCGGCCGAAAAAGTAGATTTCCTGGTAGTCCGGGATCGGTAGTCACCATAGACCTCCAAAATGGAGCATAAACCCATCAGCCTGTCAATGTACTGTAACTGGAGTGGCTGCATGCTGCTACTTTCAGGCTGGGAAGGGCCATGTGAAAAAAAAAAAAAGTATAAGGGTTAGTGATGAGCGAGCACCAAAGAACTTGAGTGCTCATTACTCAAATCAAGTGGGTGCGATGTTTGAACAAGTTTGATTCGAGTAACAAATATAACGCTGAATGCATTTTTTCTTCAGCCTTCACTAGAGGGCTGAGGAAGCTGAACAAAAGCATGGGAAAAATGCCTGGATGCTTCTCTGACTCCCAGGTCGCTTCTGGGAAGTAAAAAGTGAAACGATAACAAATAATGCATGGGGTCCCTGCTATTTTTTATATTATTGGTTATTTGGCCCTTCCAAGCCTAAAAATAGCAGCCCGCAGCCGCCCCAGAATTGGTGATTCATATTAGATATGCTAAATTCTGGCACTTTGCCCCAGCTCTTCCCTATAGCTCTGGTGTGGTGGTGAGTGAGGTAATACTTTTGGGGTTGATGTCAGTTGTGTAATGACAGCTGGCATCACACCTAGGGGTTAGTAATGGAGAGGCGTGTCTCAGGCAGCCCCATTACTAACCCAGTAAGTGTAAAGTTAAAAAAAAACACACATACACAGGAAAAAAAAAATAGATTATTTGAATTAAGACTCTCCCCCCCAACACATTCCATTGTTGACCACTTTATTTAGGAAAAAAAAAAGTAGATCCGATATAATCCATGGTGTAGTAATTCCATGACGTCTCCCGAATCAGTATTCTAAGTTATGGAGCCTCGTTCAGAGAATGAGGCTCCATAAGTCACTCCCGGTCAGCACCAGACCCAGAATTTCTCACGCGTTGTAACGTCACGGAGTTACCGACGTCACAGTGCGTGAGAGATTCCAGGCCTGGCGCTGACTGGGGGTGACCTATGGAGTCTCATTCTCTGAACGAGGCTCCATAAGTTAGAGTGCCGATTCGGGAGATGTTGTGGGACCGCTACACCATGGATTACGTCAGAACTTCATGTTTGTTTTTAATAAACTGGTGAATGAGGGATAGTGTGGGGGGAGTCTGTATTCAGTTAAACGAATTTTTTCCTGTGTGTTTTTTTAAACTTTACATTACTAGGTTAGTAATGGGGGTGTCTGATAGATGCCTCACTATTACCAATCTCTGTGCTTGATGCCAGCGGATGGTACAGAGCTGACATCAACCCCAATAACCAATACCCCGATTGCGAACACAACAGAGCAGTAGGGAAGAGGCGGGGAGAAGCACCAGAATTGGTGCAACTAATGGATGCACCAGTTCTGGGGCGACTGCGTGCTGCTATTTTTAGGCTGGAAAGAGCCAAATAACCACCGACCTTCCCAGCCTGATAATACCAGCCCATAGCTGTCTGCTTTACCTTAGCTGGTTATCAAAAATAGGGTGCTGTTTTTGTAAATTATATATTTATTAAATTAGACCAGGCTAAAAACACCCTTTAGTGCCACAAGAAAGGCACTAAAGGGTGCAAGTGTAAAACCTTGGCTATCTGCCTGCTCTAATTAATCTAAGCTCTCCCTCCTACATCAACTCCCTGAAATGCAGTGTTCCGAAAATCGCATGCCTAGGTCTCATATAAAACTCGATGATATGATGCGGCTGGACAATCACCGTGATGCCAATAGCCAACACGGCTACAGCATTACTGAAAAACAGCCTCAAAACATGTAGGGTATGGACTCAAACATAGCACTTGAGCACCTGCGATATGTTCCCAGTATACGGCAGACCTTATGGGGTGTTCTCAATATACGGCAGACCTTATGGGGTGTTCTCAATATACGGCAGATCTTATGGGGTATTCCTGGTATATGGCAGATTTTCAGGGGTGTTCCCGGTATATGGCAGATCTTGTGGGGTGTTCCCAGTATACTACAGCAGGTCTTGTGGCGTGTTCACGGTATATGGCAGATGTTGTATATGATCCAATTTATGAAAGATCTTGTGTGGGGTTCACAGTATATGGCGAGTTTTGTTGGGTGTTCCCAATACATGGCGGCTCTTGTACGGAGTTCCTGGGAGTCAGCATGTCTTCTTGGGTGTTCCAAGTATGTCTGGTCTTGTGGAGTGTTCATGGCATATGTTGAATGTTGTAGGGTCTTTCGGTATACAGCATGTCATGTGGGGTGTTCCAAGAGTACATCAGGTCTTGAGCTGTGTGTTATTGAGATACGGCATACCCGGTGGGGTGTGCCCAGGACAAAGCATGTCTTGTGGGCTTTTCCCAGTATATTATATCTTGCATGCAGTTCCAGTATACGTCAGGTCTTGTGGGGTGTTCGCGAGATACAGCTTGCCTTGGGGGGTGTTCCTGGGATTAAGCAAGTCTTGTGGGGTGTTCACAGTATTTGTTAAGTCTCTTGGGATGTTCTTGGTATATGGCAGGGCACGTGGGGTGTTGTGGATAAATGGTGGGTCTAGTGGTATGTTCCTGGGATACAGCAGGTCTCATGGAGTATTCTTGGTGTATGGTAGGTCTAGAGGGGTGTTACCAGTAAACATTGGGTCTTGTGGGGTGTTCCCAGTATACGGCAGGTCATGTGGAGGGTTCCTTGTAAATATTGGGTCTTGTGGGCTGTTCCTGGAATACAGCTGATCTTGGGGGGACATTATGGTTATCAAGAGCTGTCCAAAGAAGGACAACCAAAGCACTGAAGGACAACTCATGAGTGACGAAAGCTCACTGATGCATGTGAGGAGTACCCTTTAGCTTCTTTGTATTGGACCCCGCTGCCTATGATAAAAGATGATAGAACATGCACGGTTTTGTGTATTGGGCTGTCTAGCCACAGATCAACCATGTCCATGTTGACCATCGTCCACTATCAAAAGCATGGCCACGTCAGTATGTGCCATTCATTTGTGGAACTATGGGGAGAAGACAAGCCGGCAGAGGTGGTGTGATGGGGCAATGTGGTCTACCATGTACTTGGTCTACATATTGTGAAGACCAAGTACATGGCAGTCGGATTCCCTAATGGCAGTGCCTCTATAAGCAGGATAATGGTGTGTCAGGAATAAGGAACAAGACCGAAATCGAAAGCGACAACTTGTCTCTACGTTCCTAGATCTCAATCCAATCAATCACTTGTGGGATCTGCTGGAAGAAGAAGTCCCAACCATGGTGGCCGCACCAAGCAATGCACAGGACTTCACGTATCTGCTGGAAGAAGAAGTCCCAATCATGGTGGCCGCACCAAGCAATGCACAGGACTTCACGTATCTGCTGGAAGAACAAGTCCCAACCACGGTGGCCGCACCAAACAATGCACAGGACTTCACGTATCTGCTGGAAGAACAAGTCCCAACCACGGTGGCCGCACCAAGCAATGCACAGGACTTCACGTAT
This sequence comes from Anomaloglossus baeobatrachus, assembly GCF_048569485.1. Classification (NCBI taxonomy): domain Eukaryota; kingdom Metazoa; phylum Chordata; class Amphibia; order Anura; family Aromobatidae; genus Anomaloglossus; species Anomaloglossus baeobatrachus. The sequence continues at coordinate 201,860,669 of NC_134362.1, read as the reverse complement.
CTGCTGGAAGAAGAAGTCCCAACCATGGTGGCCGCACCAAGCAATGCACAGGACTTCACGTATCTGCTGGAAGAAGTCCCAACCATGGTGGCCGCACCAAGCAATGGACAGGACTTGACGTATCTGCTGCCAGACAGCATTGACGGTCTTGTGGAGTCCTGGTCTTGATGGCCACGTTTTGGAGGATCTGAAGCCATTGGAAACTTACAATTCCCACCATATTGTGGCACGTGGCTTCAGGCCCCCAATTCCTTCCATTATCATCTCCATCACAAATGATGCTTTATTCCCAGCTTACGAACCTCAACGAATCTCTATAAAATCCAAAGGGTGCTGGAGCTTAACCAGAGTCAAGACTTTGAAGCAAAAGAATAAAAAGTAAAAATAAAATAAATTATCGAACTAGAAAGAAAAAACTTTCTAGCAACTTTTGAAAACTGGAGATGTCCATCAATGACGATGCAGCATTGCAATTGGTCTGTTTATATAGGAAAAATGGGCAAGAGGCACAATCCCCAATCTTCATACACCCATCACCCTGAAATACTCCTGGCCCTGTGCAGGCGCGCGGCTCCTGGCTGCTCTCATACGATCACCTTCAAAGGCGATTTTTCTTTCCAGATTTCCGCGGCTTCTTCTTTAACCTGATAACGTTCGGTAAAGTGACTGCGGCGCTCCTCAGAAGGAGCGCGGAGACGAGAGGGAAAGCGAGAAGCATCCTCAGCACTTAACCTTTGTCACTGGAACATAAAACGCCAAATGTGTTCTTTAAAATAAAAGATAATGTTTCCTATGGAAACGTCACGCCGAACGATAAAAGCGAAACGTAGAATCACTCAGAGACGCGGACGGAAACTGACAAAACCTGCAGAGAAAAACCACAAATGTAAGAGGAGGAAGGCAGAAGCCAATCTCCAGTCCATAGCGCACCAAGATCAGCGCCCCACTGTCCTGAAATACTCTGTGCCGCTGGAGGAACTCGCATCATCTGCTATGTAATCAAGTCTCTCACCACTCGACTATCTCCATGCCACTCTCACATCTTGACAATGCCCCCGACACACACAGCCCTGTCCTCTCCCATAACAACTAAGTGCAGAAGTCTTTTCCTCCCCACCGGAGCAGCACACTCCTCTCCTGAAATACTCTGTTCTGCTGGAGGTTTTGCCGCTCACTTAACCCCAGTCTCCTGATCACCTCGCGGCACTGCCCGTCACCATTATTATCCCATAGTATCAATACCCCTGATTACATCAGCACAGTTCTCTCCTGAAATACTCTGCGCTGCTGGAGGTTCTGATGCTCACTTCTCTCCAGTCTCCTCCACACCTTGTGGTACTGCCCATCACCACTAACATCATCCCATGATATCAATACCCCTTACTACATCAACACAGTTTTGTCCTGAAATCCTCTGTGCTGCTGGAAATCCTGACACTCATCTCCAGTCTCCTCCTCATCCCATGGTATCAATACCCCTTATTACAGCAGCACACTCCTCTCCTGAAATACTCTGTGCTCCTGGAGGTTCTGAAGCTCACTTATCTCCAGTCTCCTCTTTTCCTTGTGGCACTGCCTGTCACCACTAAATCATCCCATGGTATCAATACTCCTGATTACAGTAGCACACTCCTCTCCTGAAATACTCTGTGCCGCTGGAGTAACTTGCACTGTCTGCTATATAATCACATCTCACCAATCGATTATCTCTCCAATATCAAATGAGTGCATAAGTCTTTGCCTCCCCTACCGGAGTAGCACACTCCTCTCCTGAAATACTCTGTGCTGCTGGAAATTCTGACGCTCACTTATCTCCAGTCTCCTCCTCATCCCATGGTATCAATACCCCTAATTACAGCAGCATACTCTTCTTCTGAAATACTCTGTGCTGCTGGAGGTTCTGACGCTCACTTATCTCCAGTCTCCTCCTCATTCCATGGCATCAATACCCCGAATTACAGCAGCACATTCCTCTCCTGAAATACTCTGTGCCGCTGGAGGAACTTGCACTGTCTGCTATATAATCACGTCTCTCACCACTCGATTATCTCTCCAATATCAAATGAGTGCAAAAGTCTTTGCCTCCCCCACCGGAGTAGCACACTCCTCTCCTGAAATACTCTGTTCTGCTGGAGATTCTGACGCTCACTTACGGTATCTCCAGTCTCCTCCTCATCTCATGGTATCAATACCCCTAATTACAGCAGCACATTCCTCTCCTGAAATACTCTGTACCACTGGAGGAACTTGCACCGTCTCCTATATAATCAAGTGTATCACCACTCTATTATCTCCACTCCACTCTCACATCTTGGCAATGCCCCTGACACACACAGCCCTGTAATCTCCAATATCAAACGAGTGGATAAGTCTTTGCCCCCCCACTGGTGCAGCACACTCCTCTCCTAAAATACTCTGTGCTGCTGGAAGTTCTGATGCTCACTTATCTCCAGTCTCCTCCTCATCCCATGGTATCAATACCCCTAATTACAGCAGCATACTTCTGTCCTGAAATACTCTGTGCTCCTGGAGGTTCTGACGCTCACTTATCTCCAGTCTCCTCCTCATCCCATGGTATCAATACCCCTGATTACAGCATCCCACTTCTGTCCTGAAATACTCTGTGCTGCGGACGACCCTACTTCTATTCCCTACCATGTAACAACACCCGCAGCCCCGTTCTTAGTAGCATGAACACATGGGAGGACAGATCGGTATCACCCAGAAAAATAAACACACCCCTCTCCTGAAACACTCTGTGCTGCTCTTAGCTTTGCAAGCTGCATGTAGTCTTTAAGCTTATGCATGATAGCCATACAAACCATGTGGCTACAACGGGGCCCTAGAGTAGAGGGGCGCCAGGCCTAGGCTGTGCAGCCCCCTTTGCCACTGGCCCATGGATGTGGGAATAGCCCAAAGAGCGAAACCTAACGCCCAACACTGTATTGGACTATTTTGATCTTTGATAAGGGGCCATTTCTATTCTATGTCCATGGACAAATAGAACCCCTGGTTAATAGCTGGAAGCCCCCCGATTCGCTCCTATGACACTGATACCCGGACCCCCCTTGCTTCCTATATGTGATACATTGTGATAATGTTAGGCTAGTTTCACACTTGCGTTCAGCGCATTCCGTCTCTATGGAGAATAGCGCAGTCCGTTAACGCACTGCGCTATTCTCCATAGACTTGTATGGATGACGCACTGTCTGCGTTGCATCCGCTGGACGACGCAGCGTCGTTATTTTGACGCTGCGTCGGGCGGATGGAACGCAGCATGTAACGTTTTTCTGCGCTTGGCGGAGTGTCAAAAAAACGCAACCTGCAGGAATCCGTTAGGCGTCCGTTGTTTTTATAATGGACGCCTATGGTGGCGGATTCCGTAACGCAGCTGTCTTTACACAACTGCGCATGCTCAGATGTGTAAAGTCAAGGAAAAAAAACTACAACGGATTGCGTTATTTTGTACGATCTGTAGCATGCGTTGTGCCACTATATGCAACGCATCCGTTGCATGCGTCACACAACGCAATGCTATGGATCCCGTCCAACGCAAGTGTGAAACTAGCCTTATCTGTATGGGATGAGATCCCTTTAAAGTTTCCCTCCGCTCTGACCACACTGGCTGCTATGGCCTAGAATAATACAGAGGAGGAGGAGGAGGGGTGGGGGGTAGGGGGGGTAGGGAGCTGCATATTTTAAAATACAAAGTAATCAGATAAAAACATCAATAGTTTAATCCGAACCCTTCCTAATACCCCCGAACAATGGCGCGAGCTGTGCTCCAAGACTGTACCAACGTCCTAGGTATTTAGTGTATGTGACAGCTTCTCTCAGCTACCCCGAGCATTCCTTCCTGTTCCATTGTTGCTGGCGAAAGAGAATTCTGTAATTGAGTGGTACGGAACATGTGCCCTCCGCGCTGCAAGATGACAGATGGATTATAAAAACTTCAAAGCGGAGCATTTACAGCACCAGGGGAGAGATCCTGGGTATTTGAACTCTCAGTCTATACCCAGGAGACAATGGCACTGTGACATAGCGCATATATCAAGAAATGCTTTTACTAGATACACATAATCTTTTCTTTCACTTCCTATTTAACATTCTGTTAGGAACAAGTTTGAGCCCGGCTAAGTGCGACTCATCTGAACGCCGGTCCCCGAGCCCTGCCCTGGTTTACGCCAACGTGCCGGCAAAGCAACACCATATTGTCTTACGGGGGTTCTATATAAATACCATTCATTCTGATCTTCTACAACTAACACGAGAAGGGACCACCCTACTATTTATCGCTGGATATCGCACATTGCGCCTCATTCATTGTCTGTAAAGCGCTAGAATCAATGGCGCTATATGTGAATAAATGTATTATTTTTACTTTTCATTCCTCCATTTGTCATTCTATCATTTTTATCTCATTGAATTTTTTTTATACTTATCTTTAAGTTCTAAATATTTATTATTTATAATTATTATATATTTTCAGGCATATTTATATACTTTACCTTTTCATTTAATTTTTCAAATTATTCTATTTTTATTAATGTCATTTTTTTTAATTATTTTTAAGTTGTAGGGATTATTTATAATTATTTAGTATATATTTTCAGTTATTTTTTATATACTTCTTTACCCTTTCATTTAATTTTTCTATTTTTTATTGTATCATTCTTTTCATTTATTAGTATGTATATTATTAGAATATTATCATTATGTTTTAAGTATTTATTATTTATTATATATTTCTAGATATTTTATATACTTTACCTTTTCATTTTTCAAATTATTCTATTTTTATTTATTTCATTTTTTTTATTATTTTTAAGTTGTAGGGATTATTTATAATTATTTAGTATATATTTTCAGTTATTTTTTATATACTTCTTTACCCTTTCATTTAATTTTTCTATTTTTTATTGTATCATTCTTTTCATTTCATTTATTAGTATGTATATTATTAGAATATTATCATTATGTTTTAAGTATTTATTATTTATTATATATTTCTAGATATTTTATATACTTTACCTTTTCATTTTTCAAATTATTCTATTTTTATTAATGTCATTTTTTTATTATTTTTAAATTGTAGGGATTATTTATAATTATTTAGTATATATTTTCAGTTATTTTTTATATACTTCTTTACCCTTTCATTTAATTTTTCTATTTTTTATTGTATCATTCTTTTCATTTCATTTATTAGTATGTATATTATTATAATATTATCATTATGTTTTAAGTATTTATTATTTATTATATATTTCTAGATATTTTATATACTTTTTTACCTTTTCATTTTTCATTTTATTTTTCAAATTATTCTATTTTTATTTATTTCATTTTTTTATATTATTTTTAAGTTGTAAGGATTATTTATAATTATTATATATTTTCAGGTATTTTTTATATACTTCTTTACCCTTTTATTTAATTTTTCTATTTTTTATTGTATCATTCTTTTCATTTCATTTATTAGTATGTATATTATATTATCATTATGTTTTAAGTATTTATTATTTATTTCTAGATATTTTATATACTTTTTTACCTTTTCATTTTTCAAATTATTCTATTTTTCTTAATGTCATTTTTTTATTATTTTTAAGTTGTAGGGATTATTTATAATTATTTAGTATATATTTTCAGTTATTTTTTATATACTTCTTTACCCTTTCATTTAATTTTTCTATTTTTTATTGTATCATTCTTTTCATTTCATTAATTAGTATGTATATTATTATAATATTATCATTATGTTTTAAGTATTTATTATATATTTCTACATATTTTATATACTTTTTTACCTTTTCATTTTTCAAATTATTCTATTTTTATTTATTTCATTTTTTTATTATTTTTAAGTTGTAAGGATTATTTATAATTATTATATATTTTCAGGTATTTTTTATATACTTCTTTACCTTTTCATTTATTTTTTTTTCTATTTCTTTATTGTATCATTCTTCTCATTTCATTTATTAGTATTTATATTATTATTATTAATATTATTAAGTTTTAAGCATTTATTATATATTTCTAGATATTTTATATACAGTACTTTATCTTTTCATTTTTCATTTAATTTTTCAAAGTATTCTATTTTTTTTCATTTTTTATTATTATTTTTAAAGTTATTAGCATTTATTATTTATAATTATTATATATTTCCAGGTATTTTTAATAAACTTTTTTTACCTTTTTATTCTACCATTTTTATTTTATCATTTTAATCTCATTTTATTTTTTTATTATTATTTTTAAGTTCTAAGCATTATTTACAATTTATTATATCTTTTCAGGTATTATTTATATACTTTTTTTTTACCTTTTCATTCTTTTAATTTTCCAAATTGTTTATCTCACTTTTTTAAGTTCTAAGCTTTTAATATTTATAAATCATTAATTTTATATTTTATATTTTCAGGTATTATTTATATACTTTTTTTCCTTTTCATTCTTTCATTTAATTTTTCAATATTTTTTTTTTATCCTAACAGTTTTATTTTATTTTTTGCTATTACTATTTTTACGTTTTAAGCATTATTTTGAAATATTATATACGGTATATTCAGGTATTATTTATATACTTTTTTACTCTTTCATTTGTCGTTTAATTTTTCAAATTATTCTATTTTTTTTATTTAATTTAATATTTTTTCAATTTATTCATTCAATTTTTATTAATATCATTTTTATGTTATTTTATTTTTTTATTATTTTAAAATTCTAAGCATTTATTATTTATATTTATTATATATTTCCAGGTATTTTTTATATACTTTTTAACATTTTCATTCTTTCATTTAATTTTTTCAAATTATTCTTTTTTTATTTAATTTAATGTTGTTATAATTACTATTATTATTATTATTTTATTCAGAAATTATTATATATTTCCAGGTATTTCTTTTATATACTTTACCTTTTCATTTTTTTTAATTATTCTATTTTTATCATATTTCATTTTTTTTTATATATATATATATATATATATATTTTTAAGTTCTAAGAATGTATTATTTATATTTATTATATATTTTCAGGTATTATTTATATATAAAATAAATATACCATTTATATTAAATAAATATGTTAAATAAATATAAGTTTTTTACCCTTTCATTTTCATTTAATTTTTTAAATTATTCTATGTTTATTTTTTAATCATTGTTATCTCATTTCATTTTTTTTTATTATTATTTTTAAGCTCTAAGCATTTATTAGATATTTCATAGTATTTTTTTTATATACCGTACTTTATCCTTTTTAATTCTTTTCTTACTTTTTTTTTTAAATTGTTTTATATTTCCATTTATGCATTTATTTTTTTCTAACTTTACTTTATTATTTTAATGAATTTATTGTATTTTAATTTTCCTATTTTTTTCTTCTCAATCATCCTGATCGCCCGTTAAGCAGTTGATTGTGGGTAAATGCAGCAAACTCCGGTTATTTGATACAAAACCGGCTAAATAATGTGCTTTACACATGCCTGGCAGATTAATCCGATTAATTTGGAATGTACTAAATGTGGTTGTTTTATCTAATGCTGATTGCAGAGGAAGGGGAGGGGGGAGGGGGAATGCAAAAAAAAAAAGAAAAAAAAATGTGTTAAAATTATATTTCGGAAAATGTTTTGAGATATGGAAAGGAGGCTTTAGAGGGGAAAAAGTACATATATATGTATATATATGCTAGATGTGCTCTTAAAGGCAAACGTGGAATTCTCAGGTTTGTTTCTTTAAAGAACTGGACTTTTACGATAGGGAGGCTTCATTATTTTAATAAACACTTAAGTTTAGTCAATAAAGGGGCCAAGAGGGGAGTTACATGGATATTTTTAAGTTTATAGGGGATACTTTTTTTTCCTTTTAGAGACAGGCTCGGACTGGACCACAGGAAGACCGGGGAATCCTCTGGTGGGCCCCTTCCTTTGCAATAGAACATCACATACCCCCAAAACCTGATCAGTATTTTGCACAATACACTTGTTTCACTATGTACAGACCGAGGAAACATTTCATCATTCATTTTTACAAGCTACCCTGCATATTATTACATAAAAGCATAGGTATATTTGTGAATGTAACATGTAGTTGATTAGTGGCCCCCAGAGTCAATGTTACTGGTGGGCCCCTGCTGCCCCAGTCTGACACTGTTTGGAGACCACCACCTGCTATAGAGGGTCTTATAGACCCTTTGCTAGAGCCAGGCTCGGACTGGCCCACAGGAAGACCGGAGAATCCTCTGGTGGGCCCCTTCCTTTGCAATAGAACATTACATACCACTAAAACCTGACCAGAAGTTGGCACAATACACTTGTTTCCCTATGTATGGAATCAATGTTACTGGTGGGCCCCTGCTGCCCCAGTCTGACACTGTTTGGAGACCACCACCTGCTATATAGGGTCTTATAGGCCCTTTGCTAGAGCCAGGCTCGGACTGGCCCACAGGAACACCGGAGAATCCTCCGGTGGGCCCCGTCCTTTGCAATAGAACATCACATACCCCTAAAACCTGATCAGAAGTTGGAACAATACACCTTGTTTCCCTATGTATGGAGTCAATGTTACTGGTGGGCCCCTGCTTCCCCAGTCTGACACTGTTTGGAGACCACCATCTGCTATATAGGGTCTTATAGGCCCTTTGCTAGAGCCAGGCTCAGACTGGCCCACAGGAAGACCGGAGAATCCACCGGTGGGCCCCTTCCTTTGCAATAGAACATCACATACCCCCCAAACCTGATCAGAAGTTAGCACAATACACTTGTTTCACTATGTACAGACCGAGGAAGCATTTCATCATTAATTTTACAAACTACCCTGCATATTATTACATAAAAGCATAGGTATATTTGTGAATGTAACATGTAGTTGATCAGTGGGCCCCAGAGTCAATGCTACTGTTGGGCCCCTGTTGCCCCAGTCTGACACTGTTTGGAGACCACCACCTGCTATATAGGGTCTTATAGGCCCTTTGCTAGAGCCAGGCTCGGACTGGCCCACAGGAAGACCGGAGAATCCTCCGGTGGGCCCCGTCCTTTGCAATAGAACATTACATACCCCTAAAACCTGATCAGCAGTTGGCACAATACACTTGTTTCCCTATGTATGAAGTCAATGTTACTGTTGGGCCCCAGTCTGACACTGTTTGCAGACCACCACCTGCCATATGGGGTCTTATAGGCCCTTTGCAATGCTCTCTAGAGATAAAAAGGTAGGAAAAAAAGGAGTAAATATGAAACTTTCTCAAAGTTGACGTTGGATTCTGGAGATATACGTAAACTTTTTCCAGGGTCTTAGTGTAAGCGCTGTTCCACCGAACAACAGACAAAGGCAAATCCTTGTACAGCAATGGCTTTGTGAGGGCCAACCCCATAACGTTCCCACAAAGCTGCGCTAACAATTCCTTTCATATCGTTCAAAAGCCTATGTTATACCCACAATTCCAGGCATTGTTCGCTCTTTGGAGACCTTTATCCTTCAATTAGCTTTAATAGAAAAGGGAATTTATGTATCTGCACATCCTCCACACATTCCTGGTGACCAGCCCCATTCACTTAAGTGCAGCAGAGAGGACTCTGGGTAACGATATGCTAATGCCAGTTCTGCGTACTGTCCGTCTACACAACAGGCAAAAGGCCTAATATAATTCCTCCATTGTGCGGGAGTCAAAGGAACGCCTTGTTTCTGCCTTTTTTTTTAAAGAAGGGGCGAAAGTAAGTGGCACTTAGAAAGTCTGGGGAGGGGATCATCACTAGTTTTTGTGCATGTGACGGTTACAAATTGCGCACTAAAGGGTTAATAAATAAAAAAACACCGCAAAATAATAAACCTCATATTTTATCACCTACTTTCAAATCGTAGCGTATAATGACCAATAGTTAGAGAGGAGCAAAAAGATTCACGGTGGCCACGTCCCGCGTCAAGTCTTCTGCAGCTTCCGAATCATGGCGGCCTTGGACGTGGACCTCTGGCGTTCACTCGGCTCCTATGTAATCCTGGCATCATGTGAGATCTTGTGATTAGGCCTCATGTGACTTGATGATGTGTAGGGCCCAGAAAACACCAGAGGGGCCCAGGAAGCCCTGATACGGCTGCTCCTGAGGACTGGACTCAATGACAGACCATATTTTTGCTCAACTGGTGCAGGCTTCCTTGGAAACCTGGTTTTCCTTTGTCACCGAAACTCACCGTCACATATTATTACATTGTGGAGGTGAAAATAGGGTGACAGAGGGAGACTTCTCCCTCTGTCCAACCACTAGGTTGGTAATGACCACGGCAATCTAGCTCTCTCTGCTTCTGCCAAAATAACATGGTGTCTGCTTTGGGTTACAGCTGATGTGCTGATGATGGTGTGAGCTTATCTCCAGCTGTCAGGAAAGGGTTACCGGTAGAGATGAGCGAACCATAAAAGTAAAGTTCACTGTTCGCACCGAAGACGGACTAAAGCAGGCTAGCGATGTCGCTGGTGAAAGGACCCGCCCCCGTCGGTTGTGCGTCACGGGCAAATCGCTGCCCGAGGCGCACAACATCGCTTACACCCGTCACACGGACTTACCTGCCTAGCGACGTCGCTGAGGCCGGCGAATCGCCTCCTTTCTAAGGGGGAGGTTCGTTCGGCGTCACAGCAGCGTCACTAAGCAGCCGCCCAATAGAAGCGGAGGGGCGGAGATGAGCGGGCGGAACATCCCGCCCACCTCCTTCCTTCCTCATTGCGGGCGGCCGCCGATACGGTGATGTTCCTCGTTCCCGGGGTGTCACATATAGCGATGTGTGCTGCCAAAGGAACGACGAACAACCTGCGTCCTGCAACAGCAACGATAATCGGGAAAGGAACGACGCGTCAACGATCAACGATTAGCTAAGTAATTTTGATCGTTAACGGTCGTTCCTGCGTTTCACACCCAACGACGTCACTAACGAGGCCGGATGTGCGTCACGAATTCCGTGACCCCAACGACATCTCATTAGCGATGTCGCTGCGTGTGAAGCCCGCTTTACATATGCAAACCACTCAACCCAGAACTTTTCTGTAGATTTCTGGTTGTATGTGAAAAGAGAGCCAAACTTTCCAATCAGTGGCTTACAATGGGTTTCTGTCCCACATGGACTTAGATAAGGTCCGGTACGAGGCAAAACAGACAACAAACAGGGGTTTCACTATGACAAACAAGGGGTACACCGGGGGGCACTTTAACAATGGTGTGCCCTAGCACTAGTGAGAGGGAAGATGGGCACCTCCTCCACTTACCTGCAACTGTACCCTGCACTCCTAGCCAGTCCCTATATAAGTTCCTCACCTGTTTCTGAGCAGGAACCTGAAGCCCTGAGAGACCCTACAATAGTCCTGGCTAGTGAGTGGGCAAGTAAGGATCACTAGTCCCACCGCTGCACTAACACAACACCAGGTAAGGAAGACAAACAGGGGAATCAAGAAAGGATAGACTCCATCTTCTTGACTGCAGTTAGACGCCAGGACACAGCCAACACCACAACAGACAGAAAAGGTTCCAACAGCTCCTTCCACCTCCAGGCCAAGTCTCACACTGAGGATTCAGTTTATCTGGCGAGATGTGAGCATATATAGAGGACGGGAGTGGTCCCAAACCATATGCACCTGAGGACAAGAATCAGGAAAATTGATATCAACCCTTGCCACATCCAAAATTAAAACACATTTAATCTTTAGAGTCTTACGCGGAAAAGTGAGACTCCGGGTCCAAACCTGTCACAAGTCTCCAAACAACGGACGATATCCGTGACAGGTTCAGGTCAAGTCCGGGTCCAAAACTGAACTGTATCTAAACTCTGACTTCAAGGGGTCTGCTCTTTTCTAGTTACAAGAACTCTTTGGTTAATATGAATATATTATGTTATGCCTAGTGCAGGGGTGGAGCCAAAAAGAAAAGCCCCGCCCCTGAGGTCCCGTTCCAGGCATAATACAGTGCATTGTTGCTTTCTTGACTGTTCTTTAAGTATCGCTAACATAGATCTCTCTTCTTTTAGGACAACACTTAAGAATTCTGAAGGTTTAATTTAGAAACCCACGTTTTGATTTTTCGCCAAAAGTCAAAGATTGTTAGAAAACTATGGCTGATGTTTAGTGCAATTTAAGGGGTTCCCCGACAAGAGAGATTTCTTCATATCCATAGGTTATACCTTAGAAGTCTGATATTCGTGGGTTTTCAGGACCCTCCATTATTGGAAGAGGGGGTGCCTGTTACCACATTTAGCTGAATAAGCAGCAGGGGCGAGCTGGCCGCACTCTCTATTATAGTCTATGGAGGCCAGGTGCATGCGGATCACACAGGTATTGCAGATTTCCCTTTTCTGACTTTCCAAATGTATACCTTTAGCATAGAAATATAGTAGCGGAGGGTTTACACTATTTTATCAAGTTGCTTCATTCCTTTGGGCTCTGGATTTATTTTATGCTTTTTTCACACCGCAGCTTTCATAAAGGGTCTATGGGACATCATTCACCAGACAAATAAAAAAGTGTTCTTTTGAGCTACGTCTGGTGGTTATACAGTCAGGTTACAATTACGGCTGTCTGCGCTACTTCATACAGACATAGCTAATAAAAAGAGTAGCTCATATATTATAACTAGTGATGAGCGGGCACTACCATGCTCCGGTGCTCAATACTCGTAACTAGTGATGAGTGGGCACTACCATGCTCGGGTGCTCAGTACTGGTAACTAGTGATGAGCGGTCACTACTATGCTCGGGTGCTCAGTACTGGTAACTAGTGATGAGCGGGCACTACCATGCTCAGGTGCTCAGTACTGGTAACTAGTGATGAACTTGAACATTTTTCAGGGAAATCTTCTGGAAATATGCTTGAGCTCCCCATTGACTTCTATTATACTTGGGTAGTCGACTTGCTCCCATCCAAGCATCTACGAGCAGTAGTTACTCATTACGAGTATCGAGCATGGTAGTGCCCGCTCATCACTAGTTATCAGTACTGAGCACCCGAGCATGGTAGTGCCCGCTCATCACTAGTTACGAGTACCGAGCACCCGAGCATGGTAGTGCTCGCTCATCACTAGTTAGGAGTACAGAGCACCCGAGCATGGTAGTGCCCAATCATTACTAGTTACGAGTACTGAGCACCCGAGCATGGTAGTGCCCGCTCATCACTAGCTACGAGTACAGAGCACCTGAGCATGGTAGTGCCCGCTCATCACTAGTTACCAGTACTGAACACCTGAGCATGGTAGTGCCCGCTCATCACTAGTTACCAGTACTGAGCACCTGAGCATGGTAGTGCCCAATCATCACTAGATACGAGTACTGAGCACCCAAGCATGGTAGTGCGCACTCATCACTAGTTACCAGTACTGAGCACCTGAGCATGGTAGTGCCCGCTCATCACTAGTTACGAGTACCGAGCACCCGAGCATGGTAGTGCTCGCTCATCACTAGTTAGGAGTACAGAGCACCCGAGCATGGTAGTGCCCGCTCATCACTAGTTACCAGTACTGAGCACCCGAGCATGGTAGTGCCCAATCATTACTAGTTACGAGTACTGAGCACTCGAGCATGGTAGTGCCCGCTCATCACTAGCTACGAGTACTGAGCACCTGAGCATGGTAGTGCCCGCTCATCACTAGTTACCAGTACTGAGCACCCGAGCATGGTAGTGCTCACTCATCACTAGTTACCAGTACCGAGCACCCGAGCATGGTAGTGCCCGCTCATCACTAGTTACCAGTACAGAGCACCTGAGCATGGTAGTGCCCGCTCATCACTAGTTACCAGTACTAAGCACCCGAGCATGGTAGTGCCCGCTCATCACTAGTTACCAGTACAGAGCACCTGAGCATGGTAGTGCCCGCTCATCACTAGTTACCAGTACTAAGCACCCGTGCATGGTAGTGCCCGCTCATCATTAGTTACCAGTACTGAGCACCCGAGCATGGTAGTGCCCGCTCATCATTAGTTACCAGTACTGAGCACCCGAGCATGGTAGTGCCCGCTCATCACTAGTTACAAGTACTGAGCACCTGAGCATGGTAGTGCCCGCTCATCACTAGTTACAAGTACTGAGCACCTGAGCATGGTAGTGCCCGCTCATCACTAGTTACCAGTACTGAGCACCCGAGCATGGTAGTGCCCGCTCATCACTAGTTACCAGTACTGAGCACCCGAGCATGGTAGTGCCCGCTCATCACTAGTTACCAGTACTGAGCACCCGAGCATGGCAGTGCTCACTCATGACTAGTTACCAGTACTGAGCACCCGAGCATGGTAGTGCCCGCTCATCACTAGTTACCAGTACTGAGCACCCGAGCATGGTAGTGCCCGCTCATCACTAGTTACCAGTACTGAGCACCCGAGCATGGTAGTGCCCGCTCATCACTAGTTACCAGTACTGAGCACCTGAGCATGGTAGTGCCCGCTCATCACTAGTTACCAGTACTGAGCACCCGAGCATGGTAGTGCCCGCTCATCACTAGTTACCAGTACTGAGCACCCGAGCATGGTAGTGCCCGCTCATCACTAGTTACCAGTACTGAGCACCCGAGCATGGCAGTGCTCACTCATGACTAGTTACCAGTACTGAGCACCCGAGCATGGTAGTGCCCGCTCATCACTAGTTACCAGTACTGAGCACCCGAGCATGGTAGTGCCCGCTCATCACTAGTTACCAGTACTGAGCACCCGAGCATGGTAGTGCCCGCTCATCACTAGTTACCAGTACTGAGCACCCGAGCATGGTAGTGCCCGCTCATCACTAGTTACAAGTACTGAGCACCCTCCCACAACCAAGAAGGATGTGGATACTGCACGGGAGGGCAGATTGTACAATACCCTGTGACTACCTGATAGTCCAGGGGCGTCACACAAGCAGAGACTAAACTAAAAGTAGACAGTATTCAAAAAAGACAAAAAACTTGTGAAAGTATACAAAAAAACCCTCCAAAATTAAAGATCTGGAATCTTCAAAATCTGCCATAAACCCCGTCACTGGCGTCACCAACATTGACAGCGAGATCAACTCCAATGAGATCTTGTCTGATCGACTCGCTTGGTCTGACCCCCCCGATCCCGCCTCGCTTTTATTCAGCAGACCCCGTCATATATGGGCAAAGTCAAACCTGTCTTAAAACTCCGAAAATCCTGATTAATTGCAAAGATGAGAAGAGTCGGGCGTCCGCACCATAAAAAGTCAGAAAAACTGATCTCGAAATAAATGTTGTTTCAAATTATTTATACATTCTTCCCTTTTCTGCCTAATCTCCTGTCTAATCTGCCGGATGATGAAAGGAAAGGGCCTTGGCCGGCGCTGATCGGCTACTGTATCGCAGGGAGAAAAAAAAAAAAAGCAAGAAAAATGCGCAATTTGTTACTGTGAAATATCTAATTAAGGTCAATTGTTTCTTTAAAGACAATAGCGTTCCGAGCAGAGAGCACAAAAGGAACACAACACAATCAATTACTTTCAACCGTCCGAAAATCTCCGGCGTTTTCGCTATCTGTGCTGCTACGGAGGACGCGGATACAAAATATGGGGGAGGTGGGCACGAAAGAGGCATTTTATGGACGGGGGGCCGGTGAAATAGAGCAGCAAAGGATCATAGTATGCATAACCAAGTAATAGAGGTGCGGGTCACTATGTGCCCCATACCTCAGCGATATAAGAAGGAGCGAAACGTTGTGTTATATGCCCCTAATGAACGCAAGGTCATCCTGGTCTATATTGTACCTGAAGCCACCAGGAATATATGTAGTCCGTTGTAATACTTCATATTAAAGGGGTCTTCCATCTGTAACAACCCCCTTTCATATGTTTTGTGTATGAAGAAAGTAACTTAATTAAAATGCCCCCAGCAGCCATATCCAAGACCTTATTATAGGCTTTCTGAAGCATAAATACCTTATCTGCAAAAGATGTATTGCACCCAAACTGCGGCTCCTCAGGGGCGGAGCCTGACATGTCTGCAGCAGATGTATTACACCCAAACTGCAGCTCCTCAGGGGCGGAGTCTGACATGTCTGCAGCAGATGTATTACGCTTAAACTACAGCTCCTCAGGGGTGCATCCTCACATGTCTGCAGCAGATGTATTACGCTTAAACTGCAGCTCCTCAGGGGCGGAGCCTGACATGTCTGCAGCAGATATATTACACCCAAACTGCAGTTCCTCAGGGGTGGAGCCTGACATGTCTGCAGCAGATGTATTACACCTAAACTGCAGCTCCTCAGGGGCGGAGTCTGACATTTCTGCCGATGTATTACACCTAAACTGCAGCTCCTCAGGGGCGGAGCCTGACATGTCTGCAGCAGATGTATTACACTCAAACTGCAGCTCCTCAGGGGTGCAGCCTCACATGTCTGCAGCAGATGTACTACACCTAAACTGCAGCTCCTCAGGGGCGGAGTCTGACATTTCTGCAGATGTATTACACCCAAACTGCGGCTTCTCAGGGGCGGAGCCTGACACGTTTGCAGCAGATGTATTAGGCCTAAGACACACGGCATGAAAATCAGAGCGAGTGTAATGCGATAAAACATCGCATTCCAATCGGACCAATATTAGCCTGTGTGTCAGCACACATGAGCGATTATTTTCTCATCCTTAATCGGACCGAGAAAACAGTCGCAGCATGTTGCAGGTGCAATGCGATCAGCTTTTTCTCACACCCACTCAAGTCTATGGGGCAAGAGAAACATCACACTGCACTCGTATTACACCAGTGTTATGCGAGTGCAGAGCGAGAATGGCAATAGCCGGCTACGGAGGAGAGAGGTAGATAAATCCCTCCCGCCCCTCCTCAGCGCTGACCCTCCCCCCGCAGCTGTGGTCCGATCGCATGATCAGACCTCAGTCGCAGGGACACTCGCATGACACTCAGCTCCCGCTGTGCGGCCAGCGTGAGCTGAGTGTCATGCGAGGATCGCAGTGGTCCCAGTGTGGCCTCCGGCCTTACACCCAAGCTGCAGCTCCTCAGGGGTGGAGCCTGACATGTCTGCAGTATCAATATATGCACTGACTTGCAAAAGGGCAACAATGGTTTTAACTTTTGACTTTCAGGCTCTATTTCTCACCGTCCACTACAGCTTTGGGTCTTTCATATCTTTTCTACTAAATTCTGATATTAAAAAAAAAAAAGCATAGGTTGGATGGAGGGATAGAGACGGACAAACAGAAAGGATAAAGGGCAGGAAGAGAAAGAGAAGAAGGAAGGGAGAGAGGGAGAAAGGGAAATTAAGGAAAATGAAAAGAGAGAAAGAGAGTGGTATAAAGAAAAAGGAAGGAAAAGAGAGAGATCGGGAGAAAGCAAAAGGCAGGAAGATAGTACAAAAAAAAAGGAAGAGAGGGAGAATGCTTCAGGAAGGGAGAGAGAGACAGGGAGAAAGTGAAAAGAAGGAAAGGAGAGGAATAAATAGAAAACGGAAAAGTGTGAAAGAGAAGGAGAAAAGAAGGAAAAGTGGAAAAAAATTAAGAGAGGGAGAACACTAAAGAAAGGGAAAGAGAGAGAGAGGGAGAAAGTGAAAAGTATGAAAAGAGCGCGAACAAGTGAAAAGAAGGAAAAGAGAGCGAGAAAGTGAAAAGAGAGGGAGAAAAGTGAAAATGCAAAAGATGGAGAGGTAGAAAGGAAGGAAGAGGGAGGAGAGAAAGGAAGGCCGATAGAGGGAGAGCGAAACAATGGAAGGAAGAGGGAGGGCGAAAGAATGGAAGGAAGAGGGAGAGAGAAAGAGAATAGAAGGAAGAGGGAGGGAGAAAGAGAATAGAAGGAAGAGGGAGGGAGAAAGAGAATGGAAGGAAGAGGGAGGGCGAAAGAATGGAAGGAAGAGGGAGGGAGAAAGAATGGAAGGAAGAGGGAGGGCAAAAGAATGGAAGGAAGAGGGAGGGCAAAAGAATTGAAGGAAGAGGGAGGGAGAAAGAATAGAAGGAAGAGGGGAAGAGAAAGAGAATGGAAGGAAGAGGGAGGGAAAAAGAATGGAAGGAAGAGGGAGGGATAAAGAATGGAAGGAAGAGGGAGGGATAAAGAATGGAAGGAAGAGGGAGGGAGAAAGAATGGAAGGAAGAGGGAGGGAGAAAGAATGGAAGGAAGAGGGAGGGAGAAAGAATGGAAGGAAGAGGGAGGGAGAAAGAGAATGGAAGGAAGAGGGAGGGATAAAGAATGGAAGGAAGAGGGAGGGAGAAGAATGGAAAGAAGAAAGAGGGAGAAAGAGAATGGAAGGAAGAGGGAGAGAGAAAGAGAATGGAAAGAAGAGGGAGGGAGAAAGAGAATGGAAGGAAGAGGGAGGGAGAAAGAGAATGGAAGGAAGAGGGAGGGAGAAAGAGAATGGAAGGAAGAGGGAGGGAGAGAAAGAGAATGGAAGGAAGAGGGAGGGAGAAAGAGAATGGAAGGAACAGGGAGAGAGAGCGAATGGAAGGAAGAGGGGGGGATAAAGAATGAAAGGAAGAGGGAGGGAGAAAGAATGGAAAGAAGAAAGAGGGAGAAAGAGAATGGAAGGAAGAGGGGGAGAGCGAATGGAAGGAAGAGGGAGGGAGAGAGCGAATGGAAGGAAGAGGGAGGGAGAAAGAATGGAAGGAAGAGGGAGGGAGAAAGAATGGAAGGAAGAGGGGGAGAGAAAGAGAATGGAAGGAAGAGGGGGAGAGAAAGAGAATGGAAGGAAGAGGGGGAGAGAAAGAGAATGGAAGGAAGAGGGAGGGAGAAAGAGAATGGAAAGAAGAGGGGGAGAGAGCGAATGGAAGGAAGAGGGAAGGAGAGAGCGAATGGAAGGAAGAGGGAGGGAGAAAGAATGGAAGGAAGAGGGAGGGAGAAAGAGAATGGAAGGAAGAGGGAGGAGAAAGAGAATGGAAGGAAGAGGGAGGGAGAAAGAGAATGGAAGGAAGAGGGAGGGAGAAAGAGAATGGAAGGAAGAGGGGGAGAGAGCGAATGGAAGGAAGAGGGAGGGAGAAAGAGAATGGAAGGAAGAGGGGGAGAGAGCGAATGGAAGGAAGAGAGAGAAAGAGAATGGAAGGAAGAGGGAGGGAGAAAGAATGGAAGGAAGCGGGAGGGAGAAAGAATGGAAGGAAGAGGGAGGGAGAAAGAGAATGGAAGGAAGAGGGGGGGAGAAAGAATGGAAGGAAGAGGGAGGGACAAAGAGAATGGAAGGAAGAGGGAGGGAGAAAGAATGGAAGGAAGAGGGAGGGAGAAAGAGAATGGAAGGAAGAGGGAGGGAGAAAAAGAATGGAAGGAAGAGGGAGGGAGAAAGAATGGAAGGAAGAGGGAGGGAGAAAGAGAATGGAAGGAAGAGGGAGGGAGAAAGAGAATGGAAGGAAGAGGGAGGGAGAAAGAGAATGGAAGGAAGAGGGAGGGAGAAAGAGAATGGAAGGAAGAGGGAGGGAGAGAGCGAATGGAAGGAAGAGGGAGGGAGAAAGAATGGAAGGAAGAGGGAGGGAGGGAGAGAGCGAATGGAAGGAAGATGGAGGGAGAAAGAATGGAAGGAAGAGGGAGGGAGAAAGAGAATGGAAGGAAGAGGGAGGGAGAAAGAGAATGGAAGGAAGAGGGAGGGAGAAAGAGAATGGAAGGAAGAGGGAGGGAGAGAGCGAATGGAAGGAAGAGGGGGAGAGAAAGAAAATGGAAGGAAGAGGGAGGGAGAAAGAGAATGGGAAGAAGAGGGAGAGAGAAAGAGAATGGAAGGAAGAGGGGGAGAGAGCGAATGGAAGGAAGAGGGAGGGAGAAAGAATGGAAGGAAGAGGGAGAGAGCACGAATGGAAGGAAGAGGGAGGGAGAAAGAGAATGGAAAGAAGAGGGAGGGAGAAAGAATGGAAGGAAGAGGGAGAGAGCGCGAATGGAAGGAAGAGGGAGGGAGAAAGAATGGAAGGAAGAGGGAGGGAGAAAGAGAATGGAAGGAAGAGGGAGGGAGAAAGAGAATGGAAGGAAGAGGGAGGGAGAAAGAATGGAAGGAAGAGGGAGGGAGAAAGAGAATGGAAGGAAGAGGGAGGGAGAAAGAGAATGGAAGGAAGAGGGAGGGAGAAAGAGAATGGAAGGAAGAGGGAGGGAGAAAGAGAATGGAAGGAAGAGGGAGGGAGAAAGAGAATGGAAGGAAGAGGGAGGGATAAAGAGAATGGAAGGAAGAGGGAGGGATAAAGAATGGAAGGAAGAGGGAGGGATAAAGAATGGAAGGAAGAGGGAGGGATAAAGAATGGAAGGAAGAGGGAGGGAGAAAGAATGGAAGGAAGAGGGAGGGAGAAAGAGAATGGAAGGAAGAGGGAGGGAGAAAGAGAATGGAAGGAAGAGGGAGGGAGAGAGCGAATGGAAGGAAGAGGGAGGGAGAAAGAATGGAAGGAAGAGGGAGGGAGGGAGAGAGCGAATGGAAGGAAGATGGAGGGAGAAAGAATGGAAGGAAGAGGGGGAGAGAGCGAATGGAAGGAAGAGGGAGGGAGAAAGAATGGAAGGAAGAGGGAGAGAGCGCGAATGGAAGGAAGAGGGAGGGAGAAAGAGAATGGAAAGAAGAGGGAGGGAGAA
This sequence comes from Anomaloglossus baeobatrachus, assembly GCF_048569485.1. Taxonomy (NCBI): domain Eukaryota; kingdom Metazoa; phylum Chordata; class Amphibia; order Anura; family Aromobatidae; genus Anomaloglossus; species Anomaloglossus baeobatrachus. The sequence goes on along the minus strand of NC_134362.1, from coordinate 201,840,184 downwards.
AGAATGGAAGGAAGAGGGAGAGAGCGCGAATGGAAGGAAGAGGGAGGGAGAAAGAATGGAAGGAAGAGGGAGGGAGAAAGAGAATGGAAGGAAGAGGGAGGGAGAAAGAGAATGGAAGGAAGAGGGAGGGAGAAAGAATGGAAGGAAGAGGGAGGGAGAAAGAGAATGGAAGGAAGAGGGAGGGAGAAAGAGAATGGAAGGAAGAGGGAGGGAGAAAGAGAATGGAAGGAAGAGGGAGGGAGAAAGAGAATGGAAGGAAGAGGGAGGGAGAAAGAGAATGGAAGGAAGAGGGAGGGATAAAGAATGGAAGGAAGAGGGAGGGAGAAAGAGAATGGAAGGAAGAGGGAGGGAGAAAGAGAATGGAAGGAAGAGGGAGGGAGAAAGAGAATGGAAGGAAGAGGGAGGGCGAAAGAGAATGGAAGGAAGAGGGAGGGAGAAAGAGAATGGAAGGAAGAGGGAGGGATAAAGAATGGAAGGAAGAGGGAGGGATAAAGAATGGAAGGAAGAGGGAGGGATAAAGAATGGAAGGAAGAGGGAGGGAGAAAGAATGGAAGGAAGAGGGAGGGAGAAAGAATGGAAGGAAGAGGGAGGGATAAAGAATGGAAGGAAGAGGGAGGGATAAAGAATGGAAGGAAGAGGGAGGGAGAAGAATGGAAAGAAGAAAGAGGGAGAAAGAGAATGGAAGGAAGAGGGAGAGAGAAAGAGAATGGAAGAAGAGGGAGGGAGAAAGAGAATGGAAGGAAGAGGGAGGGAGAAAGAGAATGGAAGGAAGAGGGAGGGAGAAAGAGAATGGAAGGAAGAGGGAGGGAGAAAGAGAATGGAAGGAAGAGTGAGGGAGAAAGAGAATGGAAGGAACAGGGAGAGAGAGCGAATGGAAGGAAGAGGGGGGGATAAAGAATGAAAGGAAGAGGGAGGGAGAAAGAATGGAAAGAAGAAAGAGGGAGAAAGAGAATGGAAGGAAGAGGGGGAGAGAGCGAATGGAAGGAAGAGGGAGGGAGAGAGCGAATGGAAGGAAGAGGGAGGGAGAAAGAATGGAAGGAAGAGGGGGAGAGAAAGAGAATGGAAGGAAGAGGGGGAGAGAAAGAGAATGGAAGGAAGAGGGGGGGAGAAAGAGAATGGAAGGAAGAGGGAGGGAGAAAGAGAATGGAAAGAAGAGGGGGAGAGAGCGAATGGAAGTAAGAGGGAGGGAGAGAGCGAATGGAAGGAAGAGGGAGGGAGAAAGAATGGAAGGAAGAGGGAGGGAGAAAGAGAATGGAAGGAAGAGGGAGGGAGAAAGAGAATGGAAGGAAGAGGGAGGGAGAAAGAGAATGGAAGGAAGAGGGAGGGAGAAAGAGAATGGAAGGAAGTGGGAGGGAGAGAGCGAATGGAAGGAAGAGGGGGAGAGAGCGAATGGAAGGAAGAGGGAGGGAGAAAGAGAATGGAAGGAAGAGGGAGGGAGAGAGCGAATGGAAGGAAGAGAGAGAAAGAGAATGGAAGGAAGAGGGAGGGAGAAAGAGAATGGAAGGAAGTGGGAGGGAGAGAGCGAATGGAAGGAAGAGGGGGGGAGAAAGAATGGAAGGAAGAGGGAGGGACAAAGAGAATGGAAGGAAGAGGGAGGGAGAAAGAATGGAAGGAAGAGGGAGGGAGAAGAATGGAAGGAAGAGGGAGGGAGAAAGAGATGGAAGGAAGAGGGAGGGAGAAAGAGAATGGAAGGAAGAGGGAGGAGAAAGAGAATGGAAGGAAGAGGGAGGGAGAAAGAGAATGGAAGGAAGAGGGAGGGAGAAAGAGAATGGAAGGAAGAGGGAGGGAGAAAGAGAATGGAAGGAAGAGGAGGGAGAGAGCGAATGGAAGGAAGAGGGAGGGAGAAAGAATGGAAGGAAGAGGGAGGGAGAAAGAATGGAAGGAAGAGGGAGGGAGGGAGAGAGCGAATGGAAGGAAGATGGAGGGAGAAAGAATGGAAGGAAGAGGAGGGAGAAGAGAATGGAAGGAAGAGGAGGGAGAAGAGAATGGAAAGAAGAGGGAGGGAGAGAGCGAATGGAAGGAAGAGGGAGGGAGAAAGAATGGAAGGAAGAGGGAGGGAGGGAGAGAGCGAATGGAAGGAAGATGGAGGGAGAAAGAATGGAAGGAAGAGGAGGGAAGAAAGAGAATGGAAGGAAGAGGGAGGGAGAAAGAGAATGGAAGGAAGAGGGAGGGAGAAAAGAGAATGGAAGGAAGAGGGAGGGAGAAAGAATGGAAGAAGAGGGAGGGAGAGAGAGATGGAAGGAAGAGGGAGGGAGAAAGAGAATGGAAGGAAGAGGGAGGGAGAAAGAGAATGGAAAGGAAGAGGGAGGAGAAGAAGAGAAGAGAGCGAATGGAAGGAAGAGGGAGGGAGAAAGAATGGAAGGAAGAGGGAGAGAGCGCGAATGGAAGGAAGAGGGAGGGAGAAAGAGAATGGAAAGAAGAGGGAGGGAGAAAGAATGGAAGGAAGAGGGAGAGAGCGCGAATGGAAGGAAGAGGGAGGGAGAAAGAGAATGGAAGGAAGAGGGAGGGAGAAAGAGAATGGAAGGAAGAGGGAGGGAGAAAGAATGGAAGGAAGAGGGAGGGAGAAAGAGAATGGAAGGAAGAGGGAGGGAGAAAGAGAATGGAAGGAAGAGGGAGGGAGAAAGAGAATGGAAGGAAGAGGAGGGAGAAAGAATGGAAGGAAGAGGGAGGGAGAAAGAGAATGGAAGGAAGAGGGAGGGAGAAAGAGAATGGAAGGAAGAGGGAGGGAGAAAGAGAATGGAAGGAAGAGGGAGGGAGAAAGAGAATGGAAGGAAGAGGGAGGGAGAAAGAGAATGGAAGGAAGAGGGAGGGAGAGAGCGAATGGAAGGAAGAGGGAGGGAGAAAGAATGGAAGGAAGAGGGAGGGAGAAAGAATGGAAGGAAGAGGGAGAGAGTGCGAATGGAAGGAAGAGGGAGGGAGAAAGAGAATGGAAAGAAGAGGGAGGGAGAAAGAGAATGGAAGGAAGAGGGGGAGAGAAAGAGAATGGAAGGAAGAGGGAGAGAGTGCGAATGGAAGGAAGAGGGAGGGAGAAAGAGAATGGAAGGAAGAGGGAGGGAGAAAGAGAATGGAAGGAAGAGGGGGAGAGAGCGAATGGAAGGAAGAGGGAGGAGAAAGAATGGAAGGAAGAGGGGGAGAGAGCGAATGGAAGGAAGAGGGAGGGAGAAAGAGAATGGAAGGAAGAGGGAGGGAGAAAGAGAATGGAAGGAAGAGGGAGGGAGAGAGCGAATGGAAGGAAGAGGGGGGGAGAAAGAATGGAAGGAAGAGGGAGGGACAAAGAGAATGGAAGGAAGAGGGAGGGAGAGAGAAAGAGAATGGAAAGAAGAGGGAGGGAGAAAGAATGGAAGGAAGAGGGAGGGAGAAAGAGAATGGAAGGAAGAGGGAGGGAGAAAGAGAATGGAAGGAAGAGGGAGGGAGAAAGAGAATGGAAGGAAGAGGGAGGGAGAAAGAGAATGGAAGGAAGAGGAGGGAGAAAGAGAATGGAAGGAAGAGGGAGGGAGAAAGAGAATGGAAGGAAGAGGGAGGGAGAAAGAGAATGGAAGGAAGAGGGAGGGAGAAAGAGAATGGAAGGAAGAGGGAGGGAGAAAGAGAATGGAAGGAAGAGGGAGGGAGAAAGAGAATGGAAGGAAGAGGGAGGGAGAAAGAGAATGGAAGGAAGAGGGAGGGAGAAAGAGAATGGAAGGAAGAGGGAGGGAGAAAGAGAATGGAAGGAAGAGGGAGGGAGAGAGCGAATGGAAGGAAGAGGGAGGGAGAAAGAATGGAAGGAAGAGGGAGGGAGAAAGAATGGAAGGAAGAGGAGAGAGTGCGAATGGAAGGAAGAGGGAGGGAGAAAGAGAATGGAAAGAAGAGGGAGGGAGAAAGAGAATGGAAGGAAGAGGGGGAGAGAGCGAATGGAAGGAAGAGGGAGGGAGAAAGAGAATGGAAGGAGAGGAGGGAGAAAGAGAATGGAAGGAAGAGGGAGGGAGAAAGAGAATGGAAGGAAGAGGGAGGGAGAAAGAGAATGGAAGGAAGAGGGAGGGAGAAAGAATGGAAGGAAGAGGGAGGGAGAAAGGAAGGAAGAGGGAGGGAGAAAGAGAATGGAAGGAAGAGGGAGGGAGAGAGCGAATGGAAGGAAGAGGGAGGGAGAAAGAGAATGGAAGGAAGAGGGGGAGAGAGCGAATGGAAGGAAGAGGGAGGGAGAGAGCGAATGGAAGGAAGAGGGGGAGAGAAAGAGAATGGAAGGAAGAGGGAGGGAGAAAGAGAATGGAAGGAAGAGGGAGGGAGAAAGAGAATGTAAGGAAGAGGGAGAGAGAAAGAGAATGGAAGGAAGAGGGAGGGAGAAAGAGAATGGAAAGAAGAGGGAGAGAGAAAGAGAATGTAAGGAAGAGGGGGAGAGAGCGAATGGAAGGAAGAGGGAGGGAGAAAGAATGGAAGGAAGAGGGAGAGAGCGCGAATGGAAGGCAGAGGGAGGGAGAAAGAGAATGGAAGGAAGAGGGAGGGAGAAAGAATGGAAGGAAGAGGGAGGGAGAAAGAGAATGGAAGGAAGAGGGAGGGAGAAAGAGAATGGAAGGAAGAGGGAGGGAGAAAGAGAATGGAAGGAAGAGGGAGGGAGAAAGAGAATGGAAGGAAGAGGGAGGGAGAAAGAGAATGGAAGGAAGAGGGAGGGAGAGAGCGAATGGAAGGAAGAGGGAGGGAGAAAGAATGGAAGGAAGAGGGAGGGAGAAAGAATGGAAGGAAGAGGGAGAGAGTGCGAATGGAAGGAAGAGGGAGGGAGAAAGAGAATGGAAAGAAGAGGGAGGGAGAAAGAGAATGGAAGGAAGAGGGGGAGAGAGCGAATGGAAGGAAGAGGGAGGGAGAAAGAGAATGGAAGGAAGAGGGAGGGAGAAAGAGAATGGAAGGAAGAGGGGGAGAGAGCGAATGGAAGGAAGAGGGAGGGAGAAAGAGAATGGAAGGAAGAGGGAGAGAGAAGGAGAATGGAAGGAAGAGGGAGGGAGAAAGAGAATGTAAGGAAGAGGGGGAGAGAGCGAATGGAAAGAAGAGGGAGGGAGAAAGAGAATGGAAGGAAGAGGGAGGGAGAAAGAGAATGGAAGGAAGAGGGAGGGAGAAAGAGAATGGAAGGAAGAGGGAGGGAGAAAGAGAATGGAAGGAAGAGGGAGGGAGAGAGCGAATGGAAGGAAGAGGGAGGGAGAAAGAATGGAAGGAAGAGGGAGAGAGTGCGAATGGAAAGAAGAGGGAGGGAGAAAGAATGGAAGGAAGAGGGAGAGAGTGTGAATGGAAGGAAGAGGGGGAGAGAGCGAATGGAAGGAAGAGGGGGAGAGAGCGAATGGAAGGAAGAGGGAGGGAGAAAGAGAATGGAAGGAAGAGGGAGGGAGAAAGAATGGAAGGAAGAGGGAGAGAGTGTGAATGGAAGGAAGAGGGGGAGAGAGCGAATGGAAGGAAGAGGGAGGGAGAAAGAATGGAAGGAAGAGGGGGAGAGAGCGAATGGAAGGAAGAGGGAGGGAGAAAGAATGGAAGGAAGAGGGAGGGAGAAAGAGAATGGAAGGAAGAGGGAGGGAGAAAGAGAATGGAAGGAAGAGGGAGGGAGAATGAATGGAAGGAAGAGGGAGGGAGAAAGAGAATGGAAGGAAGAGGGAGGGAGAAAGAGAATGGAAGGAAGAGGGAGGGAGAAAGAATGGAAGGAAGAGGGAGAGAAAGAGAATGTAAGGAAGAGGGAGGGAGAAAGAGAATGGAAGGAAGAGGGAGGGAGAAAGAGAATGGAAGGAAGAGGGGGGGAGAAAGAATGGAAGGAAGAGGGAGGGACAAAGAGAATGGAAGGAAGAGGGAGTGAGAAAGAATGGAAGGAAGAGGGAGGGAGAAAGAGAATGGAAGGAAGAGGGAGTGAGAAAGAATGGAAGGAAGAGGGAGGGAGAAAGAGAATGGAAGGAATTGGGAGAGAGAAAGAGAATGGAAGGAAGAGGGAGGGAGAGAGCGAATGGAAGGAAGAGGGAGGGAGAAAGAATGGAAGGAAGAGGGAGGGAGGGAGAAAGAGAATGGAAGGAAGAGGGAGGGAGAAAGAATGGAAGGAAGCGGGGGAGAGAAAGAATGGAAGGAAGAGGGAGGGAGAGAGCGAATGGAAGGAAGAGGGAGGGAGAGAGCGAATGGAAGGAAGAGGGAGGGAGAGAGAGCGAATGGAAGGAAGAGGGAGGGAGAAAGAATGGAAGGAAGAGGGAGGGAGAAAGAGAATGGAAGGAAGAGGGAGGGAGAAAGAGAATGGAAGGAAGAGGGAGGGAGAGAGCGAATGGAAGGAAGAGGGGGGGGAGAAAGAATGGAAGGAAGAGGGAGGGAGAAAGAGAATGCAAGGAAGAGGGAGGGAGAAAGAGAATGGAAGGAAGAGGGAGGGAGAGAGCGAATGGAAGGAAGAGGGGGGAGAAAGAATGGAAGGAAGAGGGAGGGACAAAGAGAATGGAAGGAAGAGGGAGGGAGAAAGAGAATGGAAGGAAGAGGGAGGGAGAAAGAATGGAAGGAAGAGGGGAAGAGAAAGAGAATGGAAGGAAGAGGGAGGGAGAGAGCGAATGGAAGGAAGAGGGAGGGAGAAAGAATGGAAGGAAGAGGGAGGGAGAAAGAGAATGGAAGGAAGAGGGAGGGAGAAAGAATGGAAGGAAGAGGGAGGGAGAGAGCGAATGGAAGGAAGAGGGAGGGAGAGAGCGAATGGAAGGAAGAGGGAGGGAGAGAGCGAATGGAAGGAAGAGTGAGGGAGAAAGAATGGAAGGAAGAAGGAGGGAGAAAGAGAATGGAAGGAAGAGGGAGGGAGAAAGACAATGGAAGGAAGACGGAGGGAGAGAGCGAATGGAAGGAAGAGGGAGGGAGAAAGAGAATGGAAGGAAGAGGGAGGGAGAAAGAATGGAAGGAAGAGGGAGGGAGAAAGAGAATGGAAGGAAGAGGGAGGGAGAAAGTATGGAAGGAAGAGGGGGAGAGAGCGAATGGAAGGAAGAGGGAGGGAGAAATAAAGGAAATTGAAAAAAAGATAAGGAATGGATGATGTTGCCTGTTGCAGATATGGCTTATTAAGAGCGTCACTGGACTTTTGATAGTTTCCTATTTTTGAGTGCCGCCTGCTTTTTTATTTATATATAGATAGACCTACATGTAGTAGATTTATCACCGTACATGGGACGCCGTGTAGGTTCATTGGTTGATGCATTTGACTTCATTGACGTTCTCCTAATTTTCTCACAAATCGGTGATCAGCGCTTCGGTTCCAGCGGTGGTTATTCTTAGCGCGGGGTCTGGTCAGCGGACGCGGCTCCTAAACCCTCAGCCTTCTGATTCTAACCTTGAAAATCAATCAGATGTGAGAAATAGCAGCGGCAAAGTCTAGGACTGATCAAGATATAAATTATGTATCGCTTCTCCTTTAAGAGGCACGTATCGGCAGAGGGTGAATGCCGTGAAACTTTTAAATGAGGCGTCTAGAAGGAAAAATAAAAAAATTCGGTGTCTTCCTGGGAAGAGTACAGGTCACAAATTGTTCCTTTCGCCTGTGTACATCTGCTGGCTCCAAACAATGCCCCCATTTTAATGAAAACGTCATTAGTCTTTCAAAGCGGAGAGTCACGGCCGCGGCTGCTCTGCATAAATTAGAATTTAGTCGATAATGATATAGAGTAATCGCAGGAAAATTGGATTAATACATTATCAAAAGATGCTTCTGGACATCTGGACTTTGGGAGAAAACACGCAAATTATAGGATATGTGATGGACACATAAACAAGGAGCCGCATTTCCAAACACTTTCCGTAATTGGGGCTTCAGTTGTGCAAACACAGGCAACCCCCCCGAATGGGGAGGTGACTTTCCAAGGAGACGACGACAACAACGACGACAATGATGATGATGATGATGATGATGATGATACCGTGGAGGACGGGGTACTAATGTCTGATTTCCTGTCTGTGGGATAAGCCGCTCGTCCTCGCTTACCGGGCATTGACATTTTTTTTTTCTTCTCCATAGAAAACCAATATTCTGCGCCCCTTGATTTATGTCAATGATGTCTGGATAGATTATGTGTCACGTCTGACCTTAGATATTTCGGAATTCGACTGCTGCCTTTTTATCTTGAAAAATATTTTTTTATTTTTTTTTTAAAAGGTTATTTTTTGGGGGGAGATGGGGAGGGGGATAACAGGAATTTATTTTATTTATTTATTTTTTTTAAAAGGTTATTTTTTGGGGGGAGATGGGGAGGGGGATAATAGGAATTTATTTTATTTTTTTATTTTTTTTTTAAAAGGTTATTTTTTGGGGGGAGATGGGGAGGGGGATAATAGGAATTTATTTTATTTTTTTATTTTTTTTTAAAAGGTTATTTTTTTGGGGGGGTGGGGAGGGGGGAAAACAGGAATTTATTTTATTTTTTTATTTTTTTTTTAAAAGGTTATTTTTTGGGGGGAGATGGGGAGGGGGATAACAGGAATTTATTTTTTTTTTTTTAAAAAGGTTATTTTTTGGGGGGGAGATGGGGAGGGGGATAATAGGAATTTAATTTTTTTTATTGGAATTTATTTGATATTGGAATAAAGAATTTTCCTTGCAGAGAAGCCGCAAAGTAAGATCATCGTCAACCTAACAAGAGCCTCTCAGCTTCCAAAATCCTTCCTCATTGTCCACCTCATATCTTTTTGGTAGTTTTGCACCTTCCTACCATCAATCTTAATGTTAATGACACATGCCCAATTATTTACATAGAGCAATTAGACCTCTTATTTTTTTATTCTATATGACTACAACTCCCATCATGCCGTGCGAGGAGTCTTGAGCCACCCAACTAGTTTTCCAAACAGCCCCCTCCTCTTCCCCAAATATACAGTAGAACCATTCCTCAGAACCTGCGCTGTAGGAGCATTTCTTCTACACACGGTGCCATCCAGCACGCTCAGCTCTGCTCTTCTGCTAGCAAAGTGCCATCCTGCATATCCACCTCTGCTTTTTCATGAGGAAGGTGCTATGCAACATGCTCAGTAGTGATGAGAGAGCACTTTCATGCTCGGTACTCGTAATTAGCAGTTGGATGCTCGGATGTGTGCGGCTCGCGTACCCGACTATAATGGAAGTTAACGGGGGACTCGAATATTTTTCCGGAAAAATGATCGAATCTCCAATTGACTTTCATTATACTCAGTACTTGAGTAGCGCCCATCAGAACATCCAACTGCTCATTATGAGAACACTAGCATTGTGGTGCTCACTCATCATTAAAGTTCAGTTCTGCGGTTTGTCACCTCAGGTGCCGACCAGCCTATCCAGCTCTGCTGGTCCGAACAGCCTATCCAGCTCTGCTGTCCTGACCAGCCTATCCAGCTCTGCTGGTCCGACCAGCCTATCCAGCTCTGTTGTCCTGACAAGCAGATGCAGCTCTATTAAAACCAGCCTATACAGCTCTGCTGTTCAGACCAGCCAATCCAGCTCTGTTTTTTTTTTAACCAGCCTATCCAGCTCTGCTGTTCAGACCAGCCTATCCAGCTCTGCTGTTCAGACCAGCCTATCCAGCTCTGCTGTTCAGACCAGCCTATCCAGCTCTGCTGTTCAGACCAGCCTATCCAGCTCTGCAGTCCCGACCAGCCTATCCAGCTCTGCTGTCCTGACAAGCAGATGCAGCTCTGTTAAAACCAGCCTATCCAGCTCTGCTGTCCCGACCATCCTATCCAGCTCTGCTGTTCAGACCAGCCAATCCAGCTCTGCTGTTCTGACCAGCCAATCCAGCTCTGCTGTTCCGACCAGCCTATCCAGCTCTGCTGTTCCGACCAGCCTATCCAGCTCTGCTGTTCCGACCAGCCTATCCAGCTCTGCTGTTCCGACCAGCCTATCCAGCTCTGCTGTTCCGACCAGCCTATCCAGCTCTGGGTTTTTTTAACCAGCCTATCCAGCTCTGCTGTTCAGACCAGCCTATCCAACTCTGCTATTCAGACCAGCCTATCCAGCTCTGCTGTTCAGACCAGCCTATCCAGCTCTGCTGTTCAGACCAGCCTATCCAGCTCTGCAGTCCCGACCAGCCTATCCAGCTCTGCTGTCCCGACCAGCCTATCCAGCTCTGCTGTCCCGACCAGCCTATCCAGCTCTGCTGTCCCGACCAGCCTATCCAGCTCTGCTGTCCCGACCAGCCTATCCAGCTCTGCTGTCCCGACCAGCCTATCCAGCTCTGCTGTGCCGACCAGCCTATCCAGCTCTGCTGTTCAGACCAGCCTATCCAGCTCTGCTGTCCCGACCAGCCTATCCAGCTCTGCTGTTCAGACCAGCCTATCCAGCTCTGCAGTCCCGACCAGCCTATCCAGCTCTGCTGTCCCGACCAGCCTATCAGCTCTGCTGTCCTGACCAGCCTATCCAGCTCTGCTGTTCCAAACCACCCTATCCACTTGTGATGTTCAGACCATCCTATCCTATTTCCCAGGCTGGAAGAGAAGACATCAAATGAGGTTTCCATATTGTATGACATAACTGAAGTGGAGAACTTGGAAATGGCAGCCCCTCAGAAAGGTATAGGCATCATTTTTTAGTTACATATTTTTGGAAAAATTTGGTGACAACCAATATAGCCTCCATTACAGTTCCTACAGAGGTTGTCATCTATTTTTGGACTGTCCTGCCTAGTATGCAGTGATACACCCTCTCCTAAAAGGATGAAAACGCATGCTGCGTGCACCTTAAAGGGGTTGTCCACTAATGGACCAACCCTTCTAAACAACTACATGGTACATCTTTCTCTCCCGGACCGGGAATTAATGTTTAATTCAGTTTGTTATATACCGAGGATCAATTAAGAGCGAGATGTCCATTAGTGGACAACCCCTTTAATATTAGGAATCAATGGCTAAAATCACAACAACTGCCCAAAAGCCACAATTTGTTGCATCTGGAGAGTTTCCCTCTACCTTACATCAAATTGAAATAGGTAACATCAGTCGACAATTTCTTTTAATAATGATTTAAAAAAAAAAACATGCAATTTTAAATCAAAAGCAAAAAAAACCCCACAAAACAATATTAATAATAATATAAAGTGTAATGACCTTTCGACAAACAACAATGAAGATCCGGGTGACAAAGGGTTAAATCCACAGCTCACCAGGAGAAGAAAGGTCGGATTATATTACCGATAGGTCGTGGATGGCAGATATTTAATCTTAATATTGACAAAAATCAAACCGCACAAATTATAGGTTTTCTATAGAAAATGAAGTGCAAATTCATCAGGATGGAAGATTAATATACGAGGAAAGACACAAACATCCGAGCACTCAGTGACTTAAAAAATAATCATTACACCCGCGGCAAAAACAGCTTCTACATCCCGACCCTCCATGAGAACCAAATTATAACTTAAAATTGTATATTATATATATATATATATATATATATATATAAAAATAAAATTTAAATATATACTGTATATTATATATATATATATAAAATATATTATATATAAAATATATATATATATATATATATATATATATATATATATATATATATATACACACACACACACACACACTGTGTGTATATTTATATAATATATATATATATATATATATATATATATATATATATATATAAAAAAAATATATAAATATTGTATATATATAATATAAAACATTATATATTATATATATATATATATATATAATATAATATATATATATATATTTATATTTAGAACTAAAGAAAGTAGGCAAAATACTTTTCAATAGGCCTCTATTAGATTATTTTTGTATAAAACCGAAAAAACGTCATCGATGTAACTTCCATAGCAAGAAGCTGTTTATCAGCATCGGGGGCAACTCTGTATCTAAGTGATCCTGGATCTATAGCACTAGAGGTAGAAGATAAAAAGTGCCCAGAATGAGGAATTGTATGGGCTTTCACTTTGTCACCCTAATGAGCCTTAGAACAAGTCCAAAACGCGTTGTCAATAAAATTTCCCTCTACCCGATCTCCGGATTACTCTGTTTCCTCTGGACCCAGAAGCATTACCATTTTCCTTTCTCTCTTCTTTAGGACCCGATCCACTCATATATTTTACACTTAGACACCATTTAATGGTTAATTTTCCCCTGTGCTGGCAATATAGGGCAATCAATCACTAGCTTTAAAGTTTCTTCATGGAGATATCAGCTAATGGCTGGATGTCACAGGATAACCCAGTGAACAGGGAGGGAGTGGGCAACCCCTCAAATATACCAAATTACAAAATTAATCCACCAAACACTCTATGAGACCGTCTTAGCTTTTGCTTAAAGAGGTTGTCTACCTTTAGGGATAATTATTCTTTCTTTTATTTAGATGAATGAAAAATTTCACACCATTTGCATATTGTAGCCTCTGTCTTGCACTGTGTATTGCTGGCTACAGAATGAGTTGAGAATCTGTCAGTGAGCTCGGTCTCACATGGGAGCTTGAAACTTTTTAATCTGTTTTTCTTACCTCCTCTCACTCAGTTTTTGACCACAGACCACATCAAAGTTGAATGTGCAGAAATGCAATAAGTCTGTAAAAGCCAAACAGAGAAAAAGCCCCGGCCCCAACGCACAGCAGCGTGATGAGGTCAGCGTGTTGCTGCTGGCGCCGCAGATGAATCTAACTTGGCTGGCTGCAGTTAGTGCTGAAAATTGAATGTGATATTATCAGGGGGGGAGAAGGAGGATTAGGGTTACTGACAAGCTATGAGGGAGGTGCAGTGGGACTTTATGCAGAGCGGCAGTGTGAGCGGAATGTTATGAATAGGGGAAGTTTGGGGGGGTGACAGAATGCAAAGGACATTATGGAGATGGGAAGTGTGGAGGATATTTTGTGCAGGGGCATATTTTTTATTAAGGGGCACAACACAGAAGATATATTTATTTATGGGGCAGTATAATAATACTTTTATTTTTAAGGGCACCATGGTGGGTTTTGCTGCTGAAGGCAAAGAAGAAGGAATCCTGCAGAGATGAGCTCTGGGCATGAAATCTCATCATGGCATCTGTACTACGTCACAAGGGATGGGAACGACTTCAATCAGATAAGAAGTCATCTATAAGGTACCTGTATGTCTATTTGTGATAGTGATACGGACTTTGTCTTGTCACTAATGTGGTACCTGTAGTGTCCGCTGTCTGATAATGGCTGGTGACAACAACTCAGCATCTCCTTACCATTCTTAAAGGCATACCAGGAAATGTAGGTTCAATAAATACATGTATGGTGCTGGGATGACATTACAACTGATTGCTGCACTATGCTTGGTGCTGTATACATGTACCAATGATGGTTTTGATGCTGCATTCATGTACTAACAGTGGTTATAGCTCTGCCTTCACGTACTGACAGTGGCTCTGGAACTGCATTCCTTCACCAACGGCGGTTCTGACGCTGCATTTTTGTACTGACAGTGAATATGGCGCTAAATTCACATAATGACGGTGGTTTTGGCACTGCATTCATGTACTGATGGTGGTTCTGGTGCTGCATTCATGTACTGATGGTGGTTCCAATGCTGCTTCCATGTACTGACTGTAGTTTTGGCATCAAATTAATGTACTTGCGATGGTTCTAATACTACATTTTTGTACTGATGGTGCTTCTGAGGCTGCATTCATGTAATGATGATGATCTTGATGCTTCATGCATTTTCTGATGATGTTCCTGATGCTGCATTTATGTACTGATGATGGTTCTGGTGCTGCTCTCATGTATGGATGGTGGTTCTGATCTTGACGTAGTAATCCATACATAATGTGCTTCATGGCTATGTTAAAACTTTTTCCCAAATCTCTAAGTTTTAAGCATTTTTATGAGGAGCATTTGGTGAGTTTCTGCTCCAAAAACAGTTTAAGTTAGCACATGTTCACACAGATTTTCTTGGAGCAGAAACTGAGCAGAATCTCTCCAAATTTTCTTCAAATACTTAAAACTTACTTCTAGTGATGTATTACTGTACTGATGGTGGTTCTGGTGATGTATTCACATCAGTACCCCTGTAGATTTTTTTGCAGGCCTTGGGATTGATTCAGCATAGCAAGGTGGCACTTAGACCAAAAAAATATTGTGCACCCTTGCTCTAAAGTATCAATGTAAACACTAATCCCCCCACACTGTATACTGTAACCCACCATAATCAAGTCACCACCAAGTTGTCACTCTTGAATGTATTTAGGAAAACTGGACTATAAGGCTGGAGATATGGAGGTCTGGTTTCTGGAAAGACCTCTACAGGACCCGGATGGCAAATTGTCGGAAACCATTTTTTAGGGCCACGATTTGCTAGCGCACAGAGCCATGGCTTGTGCAAGTGAAGTTACTTGAGAACGTCCACCAGAATTTCCTGATCAACTTGTCAACCAAGACTCCTCTAATGTAACTTTCCATTATGCGGCCCAAAACGATGAATTTTGGGACGTGGTCTTCATAAAGGGTTTAATGAAGTTTGGACTAGAGTTGAGCGGATCGTTTATAATCTGAGTCCGGCGGATCATTGTGGGGTTGACTGAGAAGTCCGAGATCCGATCCGGAATCCGGCCAATATAGGTCTATGAGGAGCGGAATCCGGGACGAGAGAGAGAGAAAAAAAAAATTCCGAATCCGGATCGGGCACTCGGATCTGCCGCTCAAACCGCGTGGATCCGGATTTTTCAGGTTCGGGTCCACTCAACACTAGTTGGGACCCATGAGCTCACTAGGAGTAATATTAACATTTTGCAATGGGAGAATAGTGTCCAAATTATTCTCCAGCGAGGTGAGATGTGATGGGGGCTTCATAAAAGATGCCCATAGTGCAGAATGTCCGGTCTACATAAAATTGGGGGTCTTCTCAATTAATTCGCCTTATTGAGCTTTTTCCTGGTCTACTGAATGTTTTTGAATTATCTACTGGTGTCAGTGTTATCCAAAAATTAGCACAGGTTTTTTTTTAAGAATTAAAAATATATGTAATTCCTTCCATTTGGCATTAGGGTGAGGACCCATCTGTACAATGGACCCTGGTGGTCTGTGGTGAGGACCCCCCTGTATTGTGGAACGTGCTGGTTTGTTTTAAGGCCCCCCCCTGTATTGTGGACCCCACTGGTCTGTGGTGAGGACCCCTCTTATACTGTGGGCCCTGGTGGTCTATGATGAAGACCCCCTGTATTCTGGGTCCTGGTGGTCTGTGGGCCCTGGTGGTCTGTAGTGAGGACCCCCCCTGTACTGTGGGCCCTGGTGGTCTAAGATGGGGACCCCCTGTATTGTGAGCCGTGGTGGTCTGTGGTGAGGACCCCTCTTATACTGTGGGCCCTGGTGGTCTATGATGAAGACCCCCTGTATTCTGGGTCCTGGTGGTCTGTGGGCCCTGGTGGTCTGTAGTGAGGACCCCCCTGTACTGTGGGCCCTGGTGGCCTAAGATGGGGACCCCCTGTATTGTGAGCCGTGGTGGTCTGTGGTGAGGACCCTTCTTTACTGTGGGCCCTGGTGGTCTATGGCGAGGACTCCTCTGTACTGTGGGCCCTGGTTGTCTGTGGTGAGAACTCCCCCTGTACTGTGGGCCCTGGTGGTCTATGATGAAGACCCCCTGTATTGTGAGCACTGGTGGTCTGTGGTGAGAACTCCCCCTGTACTGTGGGCCCTGGTGGTCTATGATGAAGACCCCCTGTATTGTGAGCACTGGTGGTCTGTGGTGAAAACTCCCCCTGTACTGTGGGCCCTGGTGGTCTATGATGAAGACCCCCTGTATTGTAGGTCCTGATGGTCTGCGGTGAGGACCTTCCTGTATTGTGGACCCTGGTGGTCTGTGGTGAGGACCCCTCTTGTACTGTGGGGGCCCTGGTGGTCTATTATGAGGAGCCCCTGTGTCGTGGGCCCTGGTGGTCTGTAGTGAGGACCCCTTTGTACTGTGGGCCCTGGTGTTCTGTGGTGAGGACTCCCTATATTGTGGGCCCTGGTGGTCTGTGATGAGGACTCCCTCTTGTACTGTGGGCCCTCCTTGTCTGTGGCGAGAACCCCCCTGTAGTGTGGGCCTTGATGGTCTGTGGTGAGGACACCTCTGTACTGTGGAATCTGGTGGTCTGTAGTGAAGACTCTCCTTTTAGGAGCCTAAAATATTTCTTGGTATCCCCCCAAAATATATGCAAGTCAAAATTTTCTAGTTGGTAACGATACTAAGTTTTAGACTTTTTCGGGTCACGTACCCACCTACTCCATACATTACGCTCCATAATATTTTATAACCTTTTATCCACTTTCATTTTACGCTTTTTTATTTTTGGCCCCGGTGTTACATTTCGCTGGTAATTGCGTAAACCATGGCAATAAAACGTCTCGCATTACGACATTACCATTTTATTACACTGTTTATAGCTTGACTTTGCATCCAAAATGTGCGGATAAAGCAAAAAAATAATAATAATAATTTATAAAAAAAAAAAAAGCAATAAAAATAAAATAAAAATAATTTAAAAAAAAATGGCAAAAGCAAAAAAAAAAAAAAAATAATAATTTATAAAAAAAAAATAATGGCAAAAGCAAAAAAAATTAAAAAAATATAAAATTAAAAATGTTTATAAAAAAAATAATAATAATGGCAAAAAAATAATAATTTATAAAAAAAAAAAAGCAAAAAAAATAAAATAATAATTTAAAAAAAAATGGCAAAAGCAAAAAAAAAAAAATAAATAAAAATAGTTTATAAAAAAAATGGCAAAAGCAAAAAAATATAAAAATAATTATTTATAAAAAAAAATAATAATGGCAAAAGCAAAAAAAATTAAAAAAATAAAATTAAAAATATTTATAAAAAAAATAACATTGGCAAAAAAATAAATAAATAAAAATAGTTTATAAAAAAAAAATAATGGCAAAAGTAAAAAATAAATATAAAATTATTATTTATAAAAAAATAATAATGGCAAAAGCAAAAAAAATAAATATAAAAATGATTATTTATAAAAAAAATAATAATGGCAAAAGCAAAAATAAAATAAATAAAAATAATAATTTATAAAAAAAAAATGATGGCTTTCCCTTTTTAATCCTGCAAAAATTCACCAAGGTAACAGTTTTAATTAGCCTTGAAAATAGCCGCGCATTAACGTGTTTTACAATAGCATTTCTTATGGAGAAGGAATTAAATCGTAAGAGAATGACTTCATTTTATAGATGTGTGACTGTTCCTTTAAGAGATATATATAGGGGGGAAAAAAACAGCTTATTTATTTACTAACAATGGAAGGAAATTACATTTGATTAATGGACTCGTTTCCCTAAAGGCACAGCAATAAGTCCTGGATTTGGCATGCCAAGTTACAAATGGCCGATACTTACTTAAAATTATCTTGCGCGCAATTCAGCTATTTAATTGTCATTTTAAAATCATGCATATTGATAGTGAACTGTTGTTAAACCGTCTCCTTTCCAACAGAAATATATAACCCTCCCCTCTTGAAATATAAAAGCCGGCCTGATAGTACATAATGAGCACGGCGGGAGACAGACCCTTAAAAGAAGTACATTAAGCAGAGTAAATTCTCTAAGCGGCAAAGAAATATTTAGACCAAGACATTACATTAATACATCGAACACTGGGAGGAACGCCGCTCGCCGCTCAGTGGTGTGTCTTACAATTCAGTTAACGTTGCAGGGGACTGATTTATTAAAAAAAAAATACAAAAAAATAAAAAATAAAAAAATAAAATAAATTACAATGTAACCTTTAGAACACGGAAAAGCATTTTGTAAAAAAATAAAATATAAAACCACAAATCTTACTTTTTTTATGGAATATCTGCCATATAATTTTTTATTTTTTTTTTAGTACCTTGGTTGCAGCTGAATATCCAGAGATCAGAACAACTTTCCTCTGTTCAATAATGGATATTGTGAGAGTTAAAAAAAAAAAAAATGTTTGCAAAAATATACTGACACCCCCCCTAATATTGGTAACCTCCATGTTTCATCTAAAATAATTGACCCAATATTTTTTTTTAATAAAAAAAACAAAAACACTTTTTATGCCCTGTAGTTTTTGATGTGCTTCATCTAAAATGATTAGCCCAATAATAATTTTTTTTTTTTTTAAGTAGAAAATAATTTAAAAAAAAAAAACTTTAGGTCCTGTGTACACAGCACAGTTTTGCAAAAAAAAAAAAAACAAAAAACGCACAACAAACACATGCATAAAAAACAATCAGCATGTCTATTGTTTGCCTGTTTTTTACTACGTTTGCAGCCCTTCCAGCCATTGAATTCACAAAAAAAAGCAACAAAAAATGCGTAAAAAAGCTTCAAAACTGCATGCAGAAAAAAAGAAGCAGCATGTCTATTGTTGGTCTGTTTTTTACTAGGTTTCCAGCCATTGAATTCACAAAAAAGCAACAAAACATGTGCAAAAAAGCTTCAAAACTGCATGCAGAAAAAAGAAGCAGCATGTCTCTTATTGGTTTTTTTTAACCATTCCAGCCATTCAATTCACTAAAAAAAAAAAAGCAACAAAAAAGGCACAAAAAGCTCCAAAAACACATTTCAGCCCTTCTGGTTATTGAATACGCTAAAAAAAAGCACCAAAAACGCATGCAGAAAAAAGAAGTAGCATGTATATTGTTGGTCTGTTTTTCCTGCATTTTTAGACTTTCTAGCCATTTTTTTTTTTCTTCAGTAAATTCAAAGAACAAAAAACACACGAAAAAGCTCCAAAACTGCATTTCAGACGTTCCAGCCATTGAATTAACTTAAAAAAGCAGCAGAAAAAGCACCAAAAACACATGCAGAAAGAAAAACAGCATGTCTATTGTTGGTCCATTTTTTTTCTTGCATTTTTTAGCCCATCCAGTCATTAAATTCACTTAAAAAAAGAACAAAAAAATGCCAAAAAAGCTCCAAAAACACATTTCAGCCCTTCCAGCCATTGAATTCACTAAAAAAAAGCAACAAAAACGCACAAAAAAAGCTCCAAAAAGGCATCTCAAGCACTTCCGGACATTGAATTCACTAAAAAAAAAAAAGCAACAAAAAAAGCACCAAAACGCATGCAGAAAAAAGAAGCAGCATGTCAATTGTTGGTCGATTTTTTTCCTACGTTTTTAGCCCTTCCATGGGTCCACCAGGAGGTGCGAAACGGCTGTTGTCCCTAGGGGGCCAGCACCCGGCTCTCCTCCCGCTGTTTTAATGCACTCCTTGGTTTAAATACTTATATTATATACTGAGATAAGACACAGGGGTCTTCAGCAGACAACACATTGGGGTACCAAGATAGCGTTGCGGGCATGCGGATGAGGGATCAGAACAGTGTACCCCCATGCTGACGTGCATTAAATGCTGCTGTCAGAGATTAACAGGTTCACAGCCGAGATAGATGAAGGCTGAATGATTCAGCCTTCATCTGCAGGGAAAGATGCGGGCTCAGTGAGTGAGCCCGCATCAAAGGCAGAAAAACGACTTATAATGTCCGTAGCACATCATAAGTGGTTAAAGGGATAAGTCAATCTCCAGAGTATCTAAAAGGGACGACTCAAGACTGGAAGACCATGGCACTCTTCTTTTAAGGCCTCACTCACACTGGTGTATACATCGGACAAGTGCAATCCGCTAAAAAATTCAGAGTGCACTCGGACCAATGTTATTCAATGAGGCAGGGCTGATCTGAGATTTTTTCCTCATCTGAATGTTGGCGGAAGAAAAACCTGCAGCATTCTCACACGGCCGTATATATTGTCCGAGAGTCGCCAATGCAAGTGAATGGGTGAGAGAAAAAAAAGGATGTCGCACGGACCAGACACGACCTGTGGACACGGGTGGCGCTATTGTTTTAAATTGTGGTAAACCCCTTTAAGGACTGACCAAACAAATCCCCATGCATATGGTTTGTATCTCATTTTAGATCAATGCCGGACACTATGTAATTGGTGTAAAGAAATGTAAATTGTGCTTCAAGTTTCAGTCCATGAATTGGGACCAACGGCACAACACCTAGAAGATATGACCAAAAGCAACACATGACCAACGGCCCAACACTTAGAAGACAGGACCAACGGCTCAACACCTAGAGGACATGACCAGTGGCGCAAAACCTAGAAGACATGACCAACGGCCCAACACTTAGAAGACAGGACCAACGGCCCAACACCTAGAAGACAGGACCAACACCTAGAAGACAGGACCAACGGCACAACACTTAGAAGACAGGACCAACGGCCCAACACCTAGAAGACAGGACCAACACCTAGAAGACAGGACCAACACCTAGAAGACAGGACCAACGGCACAACACCTAGAAGACAGGACAGGACCAACGGCACAACACCTAGAAGACAGGACCAACGGCACAACACCTAGAAGACAGGACCAACGGCACAACACCTAGAAGACAGGACCAACGGCACAACACCTAGAAGACAGGACCAACGGCACAACACCTAGAAGACAGGACCAACGGCACAACACCTAGAGGATATGACCATCGGGCCAAAACCTAGAAAACATGACCAACAGCCCAACACCTAGAAGACAGGACCAACGGCCCAACACCTAGAAGACAGGACCAACGGCCCAACACCTAGAAGACAGGACTAACGGCCCAACACCTAGAAGACAGGACCAACAGCTCAACACCTAGAGGACATGACCAACGGCACAACCTCTAAAAGACAGGATTGTGTAACACACGGCAGCCATGGTGTTTCACCTTGTAATAGGCAAAACAGGCTCATTAATTATGGGGTAGGTATGAAAGTAAATATCACTGTAAATGATAGAGAACTATTTCTTTTTTTTTTTAATATATAAAAACTATTGGGAAAGAAAATTGTATTAGAAGTTATAAAATCAACCCTATGGTCTGCATTATGGCGACTCCAAACTATGGTCTACAGTATGGTGACTCCGCCCCAGGGTCTACAGTATGGTGACTCTACCCTATGGTCTACATTATGGTGACTCCACCCTATGGTCTACATTATGGTGACTCCAAACTATGGTCTACAGTATGGTGACTCCACCCTATGGTCTACAGTATGGCGACTCCACCCTATGGTCTACAGTATGGTGACTCCACCCTATGGTCCACAGTATGGCGACTCAACCCAATGGTCCACAGTATGGCGACTCAACCCAATGGTCCACAGTATGGCGACTCCACCCAATGGTCCACAGTATGGTGACTCCACCCTATGGTCTACATTATGGTGACTCCACCCTATGGTCTACATTATGGTGACTCCACCCTATGGTCTACATTATGGTGACTCCACCCTATGGTCTACATTATAGTGACTCCACCCTATAGTCTAGATTATGGTGACTCCACCCTACGGTCTACAGTATGGTGACTCCACCCTATAGTCTACAGTATGGTGACTCCAACCTATGGTCTATATTATGGTGACTCCACCCTATGGTTTACAATATGGGAACTCCACCCTATGGTCTACAGTATGATGACTCCACCCCATGGTCCACAGTATGGTGACTCCACCCTATGGTCCACAGTATGGCGACTCCACCCTATGTCCTACATTTTGGTGACTCCACCCTATGGTCCACAGTATGGTGACTCTACCCTAGGGTCTACATTATGGTGACTCCACCCTATGGTCTACATTATGGTGACTCCACCCTATGGTCTACATTATGGTGACTCCACCCTATGGTCTACATTATGGTGACTCCACCCTATGGTCTACATTATGGTGACTTGACCCTATAGTCTACATTATGGTGACTCCACCCTATAGTCTACATTATGGTGACTCCACCTTATGGTCTACATTATATTGACTCCACCCTATGGTCTACATTATGGTGACTCCACCTTATGGTCTACATTATGGTGACTCCACCCTATAGTCTACATTATGGTGACTCCACCCTATAGTCTACATTATGGTGACTCCACCCTATGGTCTACATTATGGTGACTCCACCCTATGGTCTACAGTATGGTGACTCCACCTTATGGTCTACATTATGGTGACTCCACCCTATAGTCTACATTATGGTGACTCCACCCTATGGTCTACATTATGGTGACTCCACCCTATGGTCTACAGTATAGTGACTCCACCCTATGGTCTATATTATGGTGACTCCACTCTATGGTCTACAGTATGGCGATCCACCCTATTGTCCATAGTACGGTGACTCCACCCTATCGTCCACAGTATGGCGACTCCACCCTATTTTCTACAGCATGGTCTACAGTACCATTGGGATGGAAAGCTTAAATAGCTGTGCGGGCGGAACTTGTCTGCTAATATTTATTTGAAACTATGGTCTACAGTATGGTGACTCCGCCCCAGGGTCTACAGTATGGTGACTCCACCCTATGGTCTACAGTATGGTGACTCCACCCTATGGTCTACATTATGGTGACTCCACCTTATGGTCTACATTATATTGACTCCACCCTATGGTCTACATCATGGTGACTCCACCTTATGGTCTACATTATGGTGACTCCACCCTATAGTCTACATTATGGTGACTCCACCCTATGGTCTATATTATGGTGACTCCACTCTATGGTCTACAGTATGGTGACTCCACCCTATGGTCTACAGTATGGCGATCCACCCTATTGTCCATAGTACGGTGACTCCACCCTATCGTCCACAGTATGGCGACTCCACCCTATTGTCCATAGTACGGTGACTCCACCCTATCTTCCACAGTATGGCGACTCCACCCTATTTTCTACAGCATGGTCTACAGTACCATTGGGATGGAAAGCTTAAATAGCTGTGCGGGCGGAACTTGTCTGCTAATATTTATTTGAGACAAATAAACCGCCAAAATGTCCTTAGATTATAGTGAACTTACTGTCCTGATGATTTTGGCACCTACGAGAATCTGTCACCACCATCACAACCAATATATCTGATCATCGAGACCTACAGTTTGAAAACCTAAACTTATGATGTTTGCATTATTTGGCATCTAAGCGGTTAATAAAGAGGCGATACGTAATAGTAACTCTTTGTCCTACAAGTTCTGCCCAGTGCGGTGTTTATAATATATAAATGCATTTTAATAACTCCCTTTTCTGTCTCGGGAAACGCCTTACATTAAGTAATGCGAGCGTAAATAAAATATAGAGCTGTGAAACACGACGCCACAAACCACCGGATCGTATATTTAGCAGGATCTCCACCGAACTGATAAATATTTAGACTGGAGCAAAATAGCTGTTTTTTTGGTATTACATTAGCCTGCCATATGTGATTGATTTGGTGGCTTACTTGACAGTCGTGTATAAACATATGCTGCAGAAGAATGTTATTCATGGGTGCAGGAGGAAATATATTACTATTTACACAGGCAGTATACGGACAGACCGGCATATAGACCCACACACACCGCTATAATACTACACTGGAAGTCATTTAAAATGGAAAGTGGGACTGGTTACTAAAGCTCAGCCACAATGGGCAATCAGGTTATCTCCCGGCATCAAAGTTAATAAAGTCTCCCTACAAAAACGGAACGTCCGGAATCTCGAAATATTGGCAAGGTGGAGCCACCATGAGAAGTGGTCGACCAGAAAAAAACATGGTATCACCAGGGACAAATCCAAGAATCACTGTCAACTGCAGATGAGGTTGTCCCCTGTTGGACCTCAATAGTCTGTTGTTGTTCGGCTGATTTACGCTGATGAGCAAAAGGGTAACAATGTTTTCAACTTTTGACTTTTTGGCTCCATATCTTACCATCCTCTACAGCTCTGAGCGTGAGACGACCTTCATTTTATAAACAATCATCTTGGCTATCTCATACATAAATTTGACTTGCGACTATTTAGCATCGAATTAGTTATGCAGATTCTTGTCATGTCTCTGCATTGTTACTGTTTTGCTCTTTTTCTTTTTCTATACTACAAATTACAACCTGTTCTCACATTTCTCCCCATATACTACAAAATTACAACCTGTTCTTACATTTCTTCCCTTATTCTACAAATTACAACCTGTTCTCACATTTCTTCTTAAATACTACAAATTACAACCTTTTCTCACATTTCTTCCCATATTCTCACATTTCTTCCCTTATTCTACAAATTACATCCTGTTCTCACATTTATTCCCATATGCTGCAAATTACAACTTTTTCTCATATTTCTTGCCATATACTACAAATTACAACCTGTTCTCACATTTCTCCCCATATACTACAAAATTACAACCTGTTCTTACATTTCTTCCCTTATTCTACAAATTACAACCTGTTCTCACATTTCTTCCCAAATACTACAAATTACAACCTGTTCTCGCATTTCTTCCCAAATACTACAAATTACAACCTGTTCTCACATTTCTTCCCTTATTCTACAACGTACAACCTATTCTTACATTTCTTCCCATATTCTCACATTTCTTCCCATATACTACAAATTACAACCTGTTCTCACATTTCTTCCCATATGCTACAAATTACAACTTTTTCTCATATTTCTTGCCATATACTACAAATTACAACCTTTTCTCACATTTCTTGCAATATACTACAAATTACAACCTGTTCTCACATTTCTCCCCATATACCACAAAATTACAACCTGTTCTTACATTTCTTCCCTTATTCTACAAATTACAACCTGTTCTCACATTTCTTCCCAAATACTACAAATTACAACCTGTTCTCACATTTCTTCCCAAATACTACAAATTACAACCTGTTCTCACATTTCTTCCCTTATTCTACAAATTACAACCTGCTCTCACATTTCTTCCCATATTCTCACATTTCTTCCCATATACTACAAATTACATCCTGTTCTCACATTTCTTCCCTTATTCTACAAATTACAACCTGTTCTCACATTTCTTCCCAAATACTACAAATTACAACCTGTTCTCACATTTCTTCCCAAATACTACAAATTACAACCTGTTCTCACATTTCTTCCCTTATTCTACAAATTACAACCTGCTCTCACATTTCTTCCCATATTCTCACATTTCTTCCCATATACTACAAATTACATCCTGTTCTCACATTTCTTCCCTTATTCTACAAATTACAACCTGTTCTCACATTTCTTCCCTTATTCTACAAATTACAACCTGCTCTCACATTTCTTCCCATATTCTACAAAGTACAACTGTTCTCACATTTCTTCCCATATACTACAAATAACAACTTGTTCTCACATTTCTTCCCATATTCTCACATTTCTTCCCATATACTACAAATTACAACCTGTTCTCACATTTCTTCCCATATACTACAAATTACAACCTGTTCTCACATTTCTTCCCTTATTCTACAAATTACAACCTGTTCTCACATTTCTTCCCTTATTCTACAAATTACAACTGTTCTCACATTTCTTCCCATATACTACAAATTACAACCTGTTATTACATTTCTTCCCTTATTCTACAAATTACAACCTGTTCTCATATTTCTTCCCTTATTCTACAAATTACAACCTGTTCTTACATTTCTTCCCATATACTACAAATTACAGCCTGTTCTCACATTTCTTCCCATATACTACAAATTGCAACCGGTTTTCATATTTCTTCCCATATACTACAAAATACAACCTGTTCTCACATTCCCTAATAACTTGGTATGTTATTAGGTTGATTCCCAAACGAAAGGTCACTGGTTCGAATCAAGGAGCCACCATGAAGAAAATTTCCCAAAAAAAAAGGAACCGCATCATCCAGCTCATCGATTGTGGTCTCTTGGCTAAGAAAGTTGCCAAACTGCATCATGTGAGGCCACGACAGGTGGAAGAATAAGAAATTAAGTCTATCCATTCATTCAAACCCAAGAGATGACGTCCAGGCAAAGTATTAGAGTCAACAAGTCAGCTCCTCACAAGGTCTATCATTTCTGGTGCGACAAACCCGATAGTGGAGGCGGCTCATCTGCTTCATAACAGTTAGATCACAGACGTCCATGCAAGCACCGAGTGACACACGTTACACAAGACTGGAATGGTGGCCCAAAAAACGTGAAGAAGCCTTGACCTCAATATCATCATTCGAAGCGATGGAGTTTGCCGAAAAGTGGAAGAGGGTGATTTGGAGGAATGAGATGAATGTCAATAGACAGCTCTGATGGAGGCAAATAGGTCTGGCAAAAAAAAGTCCTCAAGGACTGAGCCATAGGGGGCGCCGTCACTGTGTATATACTCCCGGCTGATCCATATGAATGGACCGCTTTTATTAGGACGTCATTCCACAGAAGGCACAGCCAGACCCCTCCACTAACGTGGTGGTCCTCAGGTAGCTACATCAGTCAGTTGCATGTGCTCGGCTATATTTCATCCTCTGGGAGAGCCCCCTTAATTTTCCTGTGACTGTAACAATTACCACTGAATTCTGCCTCGGCTGCGGCGCTAGATAAATTTGACATGATGATACTCCGTCCCGTGGGCTCGTCCGCTGATTGGTCACAGATCTATAGGTCCGTGCCCCGGACCATCTGCTGGAGTACAGATACAAGACCCCATATGAGTCCTCCTGCTGAGAGGTTATTTGTAATGTCTCTTCCAGGAGCGGCGGGGACCGGCCCGGATCCTCCACAGGTCACCGACAGTCTCCAGGAGCAAAACCGCCCCGGATCTGCTCCAGCCATGTATTCTATATAGAGAAGGAATAATCCGGCAACCATCGGGATCATTCTGATCTGGTCACATTATCTGATCACACACACGACTGGTGCATGGATACAAGATCTGACGCTATTATCCAACTGTCTGCAGCCTAAACCGTCCTGGTACATTATACTAAGTGTGCATGAAATAAATACACCCTCTAATACAGCTACAACAGCAAACATATATAAAATAGGATACGTCACTTATCCTGTACAGATTGCAGGTAACATATTGTATTATACTCCAGAGCTGCACTCAGTACTCTGCTGCTGCAGTCACTGTGTACATACATTACTGATCCTGAGTGACCTCCTATATTATACTCCAGAGCTGCACTCACTATTCTGCTGCTGCAGTCACTGTGTACATACATTACATTACTGGTCCTGAGTTACCTCCTGCATTATACTCCAGAGCTGCACTCACTATTCTGCTGGTGCAGTCACTGTGTACATACATTAGATTACCTATCCTGAGTTACCGCCTGTATTATACTCCAGAGCTGCACTCACTATTCTGCTGGTGCAGTCACTGTGTACATACATTACATTACTGATCCTGAGTTACCTCCTGTATTATACTCCAGAGCTGCACTCAGTATTCTGCTGGTGCAGTCACTGTGTACATACATTACATTACTGATCCTGAGTTACATCCTGTATTATAATATAATGTTATGTATGTACACTGTGACTGCACCAGCAGAATAGTGAGTGCAGCTCTGGGGTATAATACAGGAGGTAACTCAGGATCAGTAATGTAATGTATGTACACAGTAACTGCACCAGCAGAATAGTGAGTGCAGCTCTGGAGTATAATACAGGAGGTAACTCAGGATAGGTAATCTAATGTATGTACACAGTGACTGTACCAGCAGAATAGTGAGTGCAGCTCTGGAGTATAATGCAGGAGGTAACTCAGGATCAGTAATGTATGTACACAGTGACTGCTCCAGCAGAATAGTGAGTGCAGCTCTGGAGTATAATACAGGAGGTAACTCAGGATTAGTAATGTATGTACACAGTGACTCCACCAGCAGAATAGTGAGTGCAGCTCTGGAGTATAATACAGGAGGTAACTCAGGATAGGTAATCTAATGTATGTACACAGTGACTGTACCAGCAGAATAGTGAGTGCAGCTCTGGAGTATAATGCAGGAGGTAACTCAGGATCAGTAATGTAATGTATGTACACAGTGACTGCACCAGCAGAATAGTGAGTGCAGCTCTGGAGTATAATACAGGATGTAACTCAGGATCAGTAATGTAATGTATGTACACAGTGACTCCACCAGCAGAATAGTGAGTGCAGCTCTGGAGTATAATGCAGGAGGTAACTCAGGATCAGGAATGTAATGTATGTACACAGTGACTCCACCAGCAGAATAGTGAGTGCAGCTCTGGAGTATAATACAGGAGGAAACTCAGGATCAGTAATGTAATGTATGTACACAGTGACTGCTCCAGCAGAATAGGGAGTGCAGCTCTGGAGTATAATACAGGAGGTAACTCAGGATCAGTAATGTAATGTATGTACACAGTGGCTGCACCAGCAGAATAGTGAGTGCAGCTCTGGAGTATAATGCAGGAGGTAACTCAGGATCAGTAATGTAATGTATGTACACAGTGACTGCACCAGCAGAATAGTGAGTGCAGCTCTGGAGTATAATGCAGGAGGTAACTCAGGATCAGTAATGTAATGTATGTACACAGTGACTGCACCAGCAGAATAGTGAGTGCAGCTCTGGAGTATAATGTAGGAGGTAACTCAGGATCAGTAATGTATGTACACAGTGACTGCACCAGCAGAATAGTGAGTGCAGCTCTGGATTATAATGCAGGAGGTAACTCAGGATCAGTAATGTATGTACACAGTGACTGCACCAGCAGAATAGTGAGTGCAGCTCTGGAGTATAATACAGGGTATAACTCAGGATCAGTAATGTAATGTATGTACACAGTGACTGCACCAGCAGAATAGTGAGTGCAGCTCTGAAGTATAATACAGGAGGTAACTCAGGATCAGTAATGTAATGTATGTACACAGTGACTGCACCAGCAGAATAGTGAGTGGAGCTCTGGAGTATAATGCAGGAGGTAACTCAGGATCAGTAATGTATGTACACAGTGACTGCACCAGCAGAATAGTGAGTGCAGCTCTGGAGTATAATGCAGGAGGTAACTAAGGATCAGTATAGTGTCATGTATTTATATAGTAGCACCACTTGTTCCTGTATGTGTGATGTCGGTCATGCCTTTTCCCGGTGTGTGGGGCTCATGCACATTCTAGTTCTGTACATAAAATATCCCCAGTTTATGGAAACTGTTATATACAGGATTTTCCATACATTCACATATGGAGCAGCTTTTCACATTTCCAGGTCTAATCGGAAGCAATTATTTAGGAATTTGCCGTAAAACACCCTGAACACCTATAGAAAGCGGAGAGAATTATTAAGTAAGTACACCCCAGATGTAGCAGAGGGGAGTGTGTTATCTGCGGTATTGTAACGCGATGTGTCCCTGTTTATTGGCCAGTGTCCGCCAGTGGTGGTGCTACACGACACACTCCGCTCTGCTACATCCGATCACATGAAGCCTGGCTGCGCGCAGCTGACGGGCTGCCATGCGCTCGTTACCCGGCGTCATCGCGGTCCTTGCTTTTGCAGATAGAGGTTAAGCATCTTGGTCATCTGAAGTCACCAGAGACCGGGACTAAGTACACGACTTGTCAGGCTGATTGCAATGTTTTCTATCTTGCCTATGACAGAAAATGGCTCCAAATCCCTTCAGCAACGTTTTATTTTTAGAGCGGGAAAAAAAAAAATAAAAAAAAATAAAAAATGCATAATTTGGATCGCTTTCCTGACACTTACGAGAGGAGCGCTAAAAATGACTTTATTTAACATAAAAATATCCAATTAAGGCTTTATTCAGGAAGACGCTCCACTTTCCCCTGCCACAAAAAGACAACAAAGTCTTATTAAAGATGGAGACGTTCTGTTTACTTTAAGTCTTTGTTAATTACAAGTATCGGCGGACTTTATTGTTTGCGCGTTAAAGCAAAATCTTAAAGCGACAGTTCTTAATAGTCTGTGAAAAGTTGATTATCTCAAATTAACAAGGTTGGGA
Source organism: Anomaloglossus baeobatrachus (assembly GCF_048569485.1). NCBI lineage: Eukaryota > Metazoa > Chordata > Amphibia > Anura > Aromobatidae > Anomaloglossus > Anomaloglossus baeobatrachus. Next base: position 201,810,492 of record NC_134362.1, on the reverse strand, counting down.
AGCCGCTCGCCGTCATTTTACGAGGCTCTTCCCCATCCTCGCAGCGCTAACGAGACGCTCGGCGGAGGAGACTTTTTAAAGAGCACCAAATCACCAGGATTTTCCTATATAACCTAAACCTACTGGCACTATCAGGCTGATTCTATACATACCTTTAGTTGTCAGCTCGGATGTATAGGTTTTGAAACACAAGCAAGTAAGGTTTGTAAATTAAGGAGCTTTTTGAGTGACAGCAGCAGCCAATCAGCTGATTGCTGGGGTGGATTTTCATAGTTATTTCCTCCCCATGTTATTTATGCGAATTCTATTATAGAATCGTTTTACTAAGTGACTAGAAGGACTTGTGCTGATGTCATACCCATGTGACCAGAAGGGGCAGGGCCTCAGCCAACATAGCTGATACCAGGAAGCAATATTATTTTTCTGTTGGCTGAGGTCCTGCCCCTTCTGGTCACATGGGTATGACAACAGCACAGGTCCTTCTAGTCCCTTAGTAAAACGCTTCTATAATAGCATTAGCATAAATAAGTGACGAGAAGGACCTGTGCTGATGTCATACCCATGTGACCAAAAGGGGCAGGGCCTCAGCCAACATAGCTGATACCAGTAAGAAATATTTTTCTGTTGGCTGAGGTCCTGCCCCTTCTGGTCACATGGGTATGACATCAGCACAGGTCCTTCTAGTCACTTATTTATGCTAATTCTATTATAGAAGCGTTTTATTAAGTGACTAGAAGGTCCTGTGCTAATGTCATACCCATGTGACCAGAAGGGGCAGGGCCTCAGCCAACATAGCTGATACCAGAAAGCAACATTATTTTTCTGTTGGATGAGGCCCATCCCCTTTTGGTCACATGGGTATGACATCAGCATAGGTTCTTCTAGTCACTTACTAAAACACTTCTATAATAGAATTAGCAAAAATATGTGATTAGAAGGACCTGTTCTGATGTCATACCCATGTATCCAGAAAGCACAGGTGCTTCTAGTCACTTAGTAAAATGCTTCTATAAGAGAATTAGCATAAATAAGTGACTAGAAGGACCTGTGCTGATATCATACCCATGTGACCAGAAGCGGTCTCAGCCAACAGAAAAATAATGTTGCTTCCAGTTATCAGCTATGTTGGCTGAGGCCCCACCCTTTCTCGTCACATGGGTATGACATCAGCACAGGTCCTTCGAGTCACTTAGCAAAACGCTTCTATAATAGAATTAGCATAAATAAGTGACTAGAAGGACCTGTGCTGATGTCATACCCATGTGACCAGAAAGGGTGGGGCTTCAACCAACAGAAAAATAATGTTGCTTCCTGGAATCAGCTATGTTGGCTGAGGCCCCGCCCATTCTGGTCACATGGGTATGACATCAGCACAGGACCTTCAAGTCAGTTAGCAAAACAATTTCCTAATAGAATTAGCATAAATAACAGTGGGAGGAGAGACAGGCAGGGGGGCGGGAATCACCATGAATATCCACCCCAGCTATCAGTTGATCGGCAGCTGCTGTCATTCAAATAGCGGCTCATTTTACAAACTTTACTTGCTTGTGTTTCAAAACCTATACATCCGAGCTGACAACTACAGGTATGTATAGAATCAGCCTGATAGTGCCAGTATAGCACTGTATGTATAGAATCAGCCTGATAGTGCCAGTATAGCACTGTATGTATAGAATCAGCCTGATAGTGCCAGTATAGCACTGTATGTATAGAATCAGCCTGATAGTGCCAGTATAGCACTGTATGTATAGAATCAGCCTGATAGTGCCAGTATAGCACTGTATGTATAGAATCAGCCTGATAGTGCCAGTATAGCACTGTATGTATAGAATCAGCCTGATAGTGCCAGTATAGCACTGTATGTATAGAATCAGCCTGATAGTGCCAGTATAGCACTGTATGTATAGAATCAGCCTGATAGTGCCAGTATAGCACTGTATGTATAGAATCAGCCTGATAGTGCCAGTATAGCACTGTATGTATAGAATCAGCCTGATAGTGCCAGTATAACACTGTATGTATAGAATCAGCCTGATAGTGCCAGTATAGCACTGGCTTTAGGTTATATAGGAAAATCCTGGTGATTGGTGCGCTTTAAAGGAACCTCGTATGGAAAGAAAAATAGATGGAAAAAATAAACTTTTGAAACTTTTCTCCATCACTTTATGAACTTGTTAAAAATTGTGGATTCTAGGGTTGAACTTCACCAATATTGAGTGCCACCATATGGTTCTCTTATTCTGCACTCTCCGTAGTATTGGACTCGGCCACATCCGTGGACCTTTATCATGACGGAAACCAAAGCTCCTTCTCGGAGAGTCAGGACAAATATTGGATTCATTCTGGAGTCAACGTCCATTGATATGGCGGCCATATTGGTCATCAGAATCGGTATTTAGTGACGTTTCATAATAGTCATTTCGATATATACAAGGTTTTTGCCCCCAAAAACATACAATAAGGATCCAAATACAAAGTCACCACACCAAAATCACGAGTCCAAGATTCACCAGCCCCTGACTTAGAGTTTTGCAACCTAATTCATTGCTCAAACTGCACCAACAACCAAAAAAAAAAAACACAGACACTTAGAAAATAATCAAAATCTGGAGAAAAGTGGTCAAAATCCGAGGAGAAATCCTGTGTGCAAAAGTAGTGGTTGTATTTCAAGAGGGTGTACAAGACGTCTTGCTCATGGAATTCAGTGATCGAGTCTTGATAAAACCTGACAACAAGTGTTTCATTTCCCTACAGCGCCTCCGCAGGGAAAATGAAGCATTGCACAGTTATTATTGAAATCAATGACCGGTCTGTGCAGGCTCGGACTGGCCCACCGGAGAGCAGGAGAATTCCCCGGTGGACCCATTTGCAGTAATTTGTCACTTACCCCCAATATGATGAGTAGTTGGCACAATGCACAGGTAGCATGTCATCATTAATTTTACAAACTACCCAGAATATTATTATATAGAAGCATAAGTACACTTGTGAAAGTCATATTTCTATGTAGTTGATCAGTGGCCTCGAGAGTCAATGTTACCGCTGGGCCTCCAGAGTCAATGTTACTGGTGAGCCTCCAGAGTCAAAGTTACTGGTGGGCCTCCAGAGTCAATGTTACTGGTGGGCCTCCAGAGTCAATGTTACTGGTGGGCCTCCAGAGTCAATGTTACTGGTGGGCCTCCAGAGTCAATGTTACTGGTGGGCCTCCAGAGTCAATGTTACTGGTGGGCCTCCAGAGTCAATGTTACTGGTGGGCCTCCAGAGTCAATGTTACTGGTGGGCCTCCAGAGTCAATGTTACCGCTGGGCCTCCAGAGTCAATGTAACTGGTGGGCGGGCCTCCAGAGTCAATATTACCGCTGGGCCTCCAGAGTCAATGTTACTGGTGGGCGGGCCTCCAGAGTCAAAGTTACTGGTGGGCCTCGAAAGCCAATGTTACTGGTGAGCTTCCAAAGTCAATGTTACTGGTGGGCCTTGAAAGCCAATGTTACTGGTGGGCCTCCAGAGTCAATGTTACTGGTGGGCCTCCAGAGTCAATGTTACTGGTGGGCCTCCAGAGCCAATGTTACTGGTGGGCCTCCAGAGCCAATGTTACTGGTGGGCCTCCAGAGTCAATGTTACTGGTGGGCCTCCAGAGTCAATGTTACTGGTGGGCTCCCAGAGTCATTGTTACTGGTGGGCCCCGAGAGTCATTGTTACTGGTGGGCCTCCAGAGCCAATGTTACTGGTGGGCCTCCAGAGCCAATGTTACTGGTGGGCCTCCAGAGTCAATGTTACTGGTGGGCTCCCAGAGTCATTGTTACTGGTGGGCCCCGAGAGTCAATGTTACTGCTGGGCCTCCAGAGTCAATGTTACTGGTGGGCCTCCAGAGTCAATATTACTGGTGGGCCTCCACAGTAAGTTACTGGTGAGCCCCTACCACCCCAGTCCAGCAATGGTTCTGTGTAACGAATGTCATGCTAGGTCCTTTATACCAAAAAAACCCCACTTTCTTCTTGGTTTAAAGGGAATCTGTCACCAGGTTTTTGCTACCTAATCTGAGAGCAGGATAATGTGGAGGCAGAGACCCTGATTCCAGTGATGTATCACTTTCTGGGCTAGTTAGTGTAGTTTTAATAAGATCAGTGTTTTATCAGCAGGAGATTATCACTAGAGGACTAGTAAACCTTCAATGGTAAGGCAGTCAACAAGCATGACTTCAGGGAGCAGGAATGAAACAACCAAGAGGGAGACAAACATCCCCGGCCACCAAAATGTCACCCACATCTAATGACGAAGCCCCAAATTATACCCCATTCAGAAGGCTCCCCTCCCGATGCCCACGATGTCTAGCCACACCATACTTATGGGCATTATTGGAATACCAGTTTGAAAATAAAATAAGGAACATGAGGTCCTCTGCATAAAGAATAATCATTTTTAGGAAGCTCAGGTCATCTGATATTCCAGGCTTCATTCTGGTTGAGCATCACTCGAGTCACATTACGACCATAGACGGAAGACTTTCCAAAATTCCTATTAGACACCAAGTGGTCTCTATAGTTTGGCAAATTGCAGATGTCTTTATACTGAATGAGTATCAAGAGGTTGTGAGAGAATACAACCCATTTTGTTCTTAAAGAAACCATCTTGTCTTATAACTGAATGATATCATAAGATTCAGCTAACACTGATGGGCGGGGAAGTTTCACATTTCCGTTCACTGCTCTTATTGGTGCATAGTTCAGAGGAGTATTTCTTTGTTTGAGGTACTATATAAACTGATCCCATTAAGTAATAAAGCAGAAACTTTCAGTGTAACACAAAGCATTTGTGCTGTATTGATTTCCTCAGCGCCCCTAAAAAGAAATCTTATTAATTTAGTGTTCCCGAGGCATAGAAAGAGTGTATTTCGCTCACAAAGTCAAGAAAATTCTCGACCTTCCCCATCCTGTTATGACCATCTTCTCTTATAACTGAATGATGTCATAGGGCTCAGCTAAAACTAATGTGCGGGGATGTTTCACATTTCCATTCACGCCTCTACTGCTCTTATTGGTGCATAATTTGAAGGAGTTACTTCTTTGTTAGAGGTACTATTATATAAACAGGTCCCATTATGTAATAGAGAATAAACTTTCAGTACACTACAAAGCGTGTGTGCTGTATTGATTTCCCGAGTGCTCGCAAAAAAAATCTTACTAATATATAGTTCAAAAGGCATAGAAGGAGTGTATTTCACTCACAAGGTCAAGAAAATTTCCAACCTCCCCCCATCCTGTTATGACCATCCTGTCTTATAACTGAGTTATGTCATAGGTCTCAGCTAACACTGATGAACAGGGAAGTTTCACATTTACATTCACGCCCCTACTATTCTTATTAGTGCATAGTTCAGAGGAGTTACTTCTTTGTTTAAGGTACTATATAAACATGTCACATGATGTAATAAAGCAGAAACTTTTAGTACACCACACAGCGTGTGTGCTGTATGGATTTCCCGAGTGCTCGTAAAACAAATCTTATTAATTTGGAGTTCAAGAGGCATAGAGGGAGTGTATTTCGCTCACAAGGTCAAGAAAATTCCCGACCTCCCCCATAATAATATAATAATATTTATTCTTTTATATAGTACTATTAATTAAACAGCACTTTACATACATTGGCTTACATCCTGCTATAACCATCTTGTCTTAAAACTGAATGATGTCATAGGGTTCAGCTAACTCTGATAGTTCGGAGGAGTTACTTTTTTGTTTGAGGTACTATATAAACTGGTCACATGATGTAATAAAGCAGAAACTTTTAGTACACCACAGAGCGTGTGTGCTATATTGATTTCCCCAGCGCACGCAAATACAAACCTTATTAATTTGGAGTTCAAGAGGCATAGAAGGAGTGTATTTTGCTCACAAGCTTTGAAAATGCCTGACTTCCCCTATCCTACTATAACCAGAATGAGGTCATAGGGCTCAGCTAACACTGATGGCCGGGTAAGTTTCACATTTCCGTTCACGTCCCTACTGTTCTTATTGATGCATAGTTCGGAGTTACTTCTTTGTTTGAGGTACTATATAAACATGTCACATGATGTAATAAAGCAGAAACTTCTAGTACACCACAGAGCATGTGTGCTGAATTGATTTCCAGAGTGCTTGTAAAAACAAATCTTATTAATTTGGAGTGAAAGAGGCATAGAAGGAGTGTATTTCGCTCACAAGGTCAAGAAAATTTTCATCCTCCCCCCATCCTGTCATGACCATCCTGTCTTATAACTGAATTATGTCATAGGGCTCAGCTAACACTGATGAACAGGGAAGTTTCACATTTACGTTCACGCCCCTACTGTTCTTATTGGTGCATAGTTCAGAGGAGTTACTTCTTTGTTTGAGGTACTATATAAACATGTCACATGATGTAATAAAGCAGAAACTTTCAGCACACCACAGAGCTAACACTGATTGGCAGGGAAGTTTCACATTTCCATTCATGCCCTTACTGTCCTTATTGATGTATAGTTTGGAGGAGTTACTTCTTTGTTTGAGGTACTATATAAACATGTCACATGATGTAATAAAGCAGAAACTTTCAGCACACCACAGAGCTAACATTGATTGGCAGGGAAGTTTCACATTTCCATTCATGCCCTTACTGTCCTTATTGATGTATAGTTTGGAGGAGTTACTTCTTTGTTTGAGGTACTATATAAACATGTCACATGATGTAATAAAGCAGAAACTTTTAGAACACCACACAGCATGTCTGCTGTACCGATTTCCCGAGTGCTCGTAAAACAAATCTTATTAACTTGGAGTCAAGAAAATTCCAGACTCAATGGAATTTAAACATTCCAAAAAGTTAACTTTTTTTTAAAGTTTCAAGTATAAGCATATATTGATAGAATGTGTGTACGTAGACCTGGCAGAGATCTTTGACAGACTCGGCAGGACAGGATCAAGGTCTGGTCGGGAGGTGAACGTAATCACAATCTCCGCTCCGTACAGATTACTCAATGCGTTAAATGTCACACAATCCCTACTAAAGAGAGACCTCACGTCTCCCGGCCTACAAACAATACCAGCCAATGGGCGCAGCAAATAGAAAAGCTCCTGCCACTAAAATATTATAATTTCTGCATCGGAATCACAAATGTTACTGTATGCAATAGCGTGATTGTCATGGAAACCTTTGATAGGTGAGATATGGATTGCACTAGAGTGGAATAACAATTTCCCCACGTTGCGCTCACTCCAACTCTACGGATCTCCATTTAAAGGGCCATCCTCCGCTCCGCCGCGGGTCAGTTGCCCCCCTCACCCCTCCCCCACCCCGGAATATTCTTCTTTAGTAGATTTGGTTCCTGCAGAATTAGCTAATTAAATAAATATCTAAATAAGCAGAATCCCCTGAAGTGCAGATGTTGTCTTTGTGCCGAGCCCCTTCCTTATAATGCATGCATTTATTTCCTGTTTAATGCACCTGCTCAACAATTAGCCTAAAACACTTTGATTAATCTGTCGTTGCCCGGGCAAACACTTAAATGCAAAGAATATGCTGGTAAGAAAAAATATTGACTGGCTCCATAATTAACTTTTCTATAAAAGAGAGTGCAGCAATATTCACCCGAGCGGAGGCAGAGAGGGCGAGATGATTCATTAGGAGATATTGGGGAGGGGTCTGCGCTATTCTGATAGGGTCATTAGTGTAGCGGGGGGGGATTATAGAGAAGGGGAGAGAGATGATTTTTTTTTTATTATTATTATTTTTTTTTTTTATAGGGATATGCTATTTTAATAATATAATAATAATAATAATAATAATAATAATAATAATAATAATATTTATTCATTTATATAGCGCTATTAATACCATAGCACTTTACATACATTGGCAACACTGTCCCCATCGGGGCTCACAATCTAAGGTCCCTATCTGCATGTTTTTGTATTTTTAACTCTTTATTGGGAAGGGGAAAAGTTATATTGATCGGATGATCATTGGGAGGGGGATATGATATTTTGATAGGGTCATCATTGGTAAGGGGAGGGTGCACTTTTACTATAGCGTCAATATTACATCATTTTTTGGGTAATATTTGGAGATAAAAAAAAACCATTAATACGGTCATTATTGGCAAGGGGTAATAGGGTCAATATTATGTCATTTTTTTGGGTAATCTTTGGAGAGGAAGAACATTTATTAATAGGGGCATTATTGATAAGGGGGGTGCACTTTGATTATAGGGTCAATATTACGTAATTTTTTGGGTAATATTTGGAGATGATAAAACATTAATATGGTCACTATTGGTAAGGGCTAATAGGGTCACTATTATGTCATATTTTGGGTAATGTTTGTAGACGAAGAACATTTATTAATAGGGGCATTATTGAAAGGAGGTGCACTTTTCTTATAGGGTCAATATTACGTCATTTTTTGGGTAATGTCTGGAGATGAAAAACATTAATAGGGTTATTACTGTTGAGGGGGGTGCACTTTTATTATAGGGTCAATATTACGTCATTTTTTTGGGTAATATTTGGAGATAAAAAACATTAATAGGGTCACTATTGGTAAAGGACAATAGGGTCACAATTACGTCATTTTTTAATTTTTTGTTTAATGTCTGGAGGGAAAGAACATTTATTAATAGGGTCATTATTGACAAGGGGAGGTGCACTTTTATTATAGGGTCAATATTACGTCTTTTTGGGTAAAAAAACATGAATAGGGTCACAATTGGTAAGGGGTAATAGGATCACTATTACTTCATTTTTTGGGTAATGTTTGGAGATGAAGAACATTTATTAAAGGTCAAAGTCTTATTTAGAATAGATAATGTATACAAGTTCCTTATCTAGTGAGCTGAAAATTAAAGGGGGCTTTACATGCAACGACATATCTAACGATATGTCGTCGGGGTCATGGAATTCGTGATGCATATCTGATGTCGTTAGCTACGTCGTTGTGTGTAACAGCTCCGAGCAAGTGTTAACGATCAAACATACTCACTAATCGTTGATCGTTGACACGTCGTTCATTTTCAAAATCTCATTGGTCATTGTGGAGGTAGGTTGTTCGTAGTTCCTGAGGCAGCACACATCGCTACGTGTGACACCCCGGGAACGACGAACAACAGCTTACCTGCGTCCTCCGGCAACAAGGTGGGCATGTCGTTAATGCGGCTGGTCACCGCCCCTCCGCTTCTATTGGTCGGCCGCTGTGTGACGTCGCTGTGACGGCGCACAAACCTCCCCCTTAACGAAGAAGTTGTTTGCCGCCCACAGCGACGTCGCTACAAAGGTAAGTACGTGTGACGGGTGTTAGCGATATTGTGCGCCACGAGCAGCGATTTGCCCGTGACGCACAAACGACGGGGGCGGGTGCTTTCACGAGCGACATCGCTAGCGATGTCGCTGCGTGTAAAGCAGCCTTAAGGGATTTATTTTTTAAGGCTAGGGTGATATGTCATTGTTTGCAGCTATTCCTTTGAAAGGTCAATATTATGTCATTTTTTTGGGTAATGGTTGGAGAGGAATAACAATTATTAATAGGGTCATTATCGGTAAGGGGGTGCACCTTGGTAATAGGATCAATTATACATCATTTTTTGGGTAATGTTTGGAGAGGAAGAACATATATTAAAGGCCAAAGTCTTATTCAGAATAGATAATGTATACAAGTTCCTTATCTGATGAGCTGGGAATTAAGGGATTTCTTTTTTAAGGCTAGGGTGATGTCATTGTTTGCAGCTGTTCCTTTGAAGGGTCAATATTATGTCATTTTTTTGGGTAATGGTTGGAGAAGAATAACATTTATTAATAGGATCATTATTGGTAAGGGGGGTGCACCTTTGATATAGGGTCAATATTACATCATTTTTTAGGTAATATTTGGAGATGAAGAACATTTATTAATAGGGTTATTATCGGTAATGGGAGGTGCACTATTGTTATGGGGTCAATATTACGTAAATTTTGGGTAGTTTGGAGACAACAAACATTTATTAAAGGCCAAACAAAGTTTTATTTAGAATATATAATGGTTACAAGTTTCTTATCTGGTGAATTGGGAATTAAGGGATTTATGTTTTAAGGCTAGGGTAATAGGTCATTGTTTGCAGCTGTTCCTTTGAAGTATTACTTTTTCTTATAGAGTCATTATCACATCATGTTGGGGGTAATGTCTGGAGACGTCAAACATTTATTAATAGGGTCCATTAATAATTGGGTCCATTATTGGTAAGGGGGGGTGCACTTTTCTTATAGGGTCAATATTACGTAATTTTGGGGGTAATATTTGGAGACGAAGAACATTTATTAATAGGGTCATTATGGGTAAGGGGGATGCACTTTTCTTACAGGGTCAATATTACGTCATTTTTTGGGTAACGTTTGGAGAGGAAGAACATTAATAGGGTCATTATTGTTAAGGGGGGTGAACTTTTATTATAGGGTCAATATTACGTAATTTTTTGGGGTAATGTTTGGAAAGGAAGAACATTTATTAAAGGCCAAACAAAGTCTTATTTAGAATAGATAATGGGTACAAATTCCTTATCTGGTGAGATGGGAATTAAGGGAGTTATGTTTTAAGACTAGGGTAATGTCATTGTTTGCAGCTGTACCTTTGAAGTATTACTATAAAAAGACAGATAACATTATGGGAAAGTCAGACGCACTTGTTTTGCTTCTGAAAGGTGATTATATATATATATATATATATAATTATATATATATATATATATATATATATATATATATATATATATATATATATATATATATATATATATTAATATTATGTATGTATTAATTACTGTATATATAAGAATAGAGACTTTAACGGGAGCAGATGTGTTCAACCTCTGATTGATAAATAAGAAATTCTCCTGCCAAGGATGTTGCATGGTTAAAGGGGGGATGTGTAATATTTTATAGGGGCATAATTGGGGTTCTTTTTGGGGTTCTCCCATTATGGATGCTGTATGGTTAAAGGGGGGTGATGTGTATTATTTTATAGGGGCAATATTGGGATTGGGCAAGAAGGAAAATATCAGTTGGGTCTTTTTTTGGAGATGGGTATGTATTATGGCTGATATACAGGAGAAGGAATATTTATTTATTTTGCTCACAGCGCTTTACAGATGCGGTCATCGCTGTACCCATTGGGGCTCACAATCTAAATATGGCAATTTTATGGGGTTACACTGGAAATGAGAAGGGCCCTTATATTTAAAAGGGTCCTCCATGGGTGGTGGGGTCATTCTTGACAAGCAAAAAATACTTAAAGACTACATAGACTTGGATGGTTCTGATCACACCCTTATCTATAGTTGTCAACGCTGCGGGTGCACTTTTTTTTTGCTTTAGTATGAATATATGAAAAACACAATCCGATTAGTAATGGAGCAAATTATAGCTTGCAGCAATCAACATTGATTTTGCAGAGACCACATCATAAATGATGCACGGAGCAGGAAATGTCTGTATTGAAGCTTCACCTCGACCCTGCAGGTAGGGCAGGATTACGGCTCTCCATGGGGGACCTCACCGGAGCGCCACAGATCATCTCCTGCTCACTGGTGATGAAATAATACAACTTCTTTCAAGTGATTAACTCTGCGATCGCCGAGAGAAGATGTCACTCAAGAGACACCACAGGATCTTCTTAGGCCTTGAGAATCGCAGATGTAGCAGAACCCGGTCAATGTGATCTTACCTATACTGACCCTACAAAGTATCACTCCGCTATCACCACACCATAACATTTAACAGATTCGGCTCCATCACCAAAAACATATCTGAATGCAAATGCCTCACTCAGATTGTAGATTACTCTCTGAAAAGCATAGCAAAACATTTCAGCTCTGCTACATCACTATATTGCCAATTTTTTTATTTTTTTTTTAAAAACGAACCAGTCCATTTTTTATTTTTATTTTATTTATTTATTTTTTTTTTAAAGATGAATTAGTTCGAAAGGGGACACTTCTATTTCCATTTTTTATTTTTATTTTATTTATTTATTTTTTTTTAAAGATGAATTAGTTCGAAAGGGGACACTTCTATTTCCATTTTTTATTTTTATTTTATTTATTTTTTTTTTTTTTTAAAGATGAATTAGTCCAAAAGTGGAAACTTCTATTTCCATTTTTTATTTTTATTTTATTTATTTTATTTTTTTTTAAAGATGAATTAGTTCGAAAGGGGACACTTCTATTTCCATTTTTTATTTTATTAAAGATGGATCAGTTCGAAAGCGGAAACTTTTATTTCCATTTTTTAATTTTTATTATTTATTTTTTTTTAAAGCTGGATCAGTTCGAAAGGGGACACTTCTATTTCCATTTTTTATTTTATTATTTTTTATTTATTTTTTTTAAAGATGGATCAGTTTGAAAGGGAAAACTTCTATTTCCATTTTTTATATTTATTTTATTTTTAAAGATGGATCAGTTTGAAAGAGGAAACTTCTACTTTTATTTTTTTATTTTTAAAGATGGATTGGTTCAAAAGCGGAAATTTCCATTTTTTATTTTTATTTTATTTTTAAAGATTGATCAGTCTGAAAGCGGAAACTTCTTTGTCCATTTTGTATTTTTTTTTTTTTTTTTAAGATTGATCAGTCCAAAAGCAGAAACTTCTATATCCATTTTTTTTTTTTTTAAAGATGGATCAGTTTGAAAGCAGAAACTATTTATTTTCTATTTTTATTTTATTTATTTATTTTTTAAAGTCAAATCAGTTTGAAAGCAGAAACTTTTATTTCCATTTTTTAGTTTTTTTTATATTATTTTATTTTTTAAAGATGGATTACTTTGAAAGCAGAAACTATTTTTTTTTTATTAAAGATTGATCAGTTTGAAAGCAGAAACTTCTATTTCCATTTTTTAGTCCTTTTTTATTTTATCTTTTTTAAAGATGGATCACTTTGAAAGCAGAAACTATTTTCATTTTTTTTTTTTTAAAGATGGATCATTTTGAAAGTGGAACACTTCTATTTCCACTTTGTATACGTTTTTGCTGCAAATTTTTTTTTTAATTATTATTTTTATTTATTTAGTATTAGATCCGTTACAAATGCATGACAAGTGGAAACAAAAAGAAAACCTTGAAGTATAAAATGTGGTAATTTAAAAAATAAATAAAAAATAAATATAAATAAATTATAGTTCTCTTATGCAGAATTGATTGGCACTGAAAAATAAGTAAAAATAAATATAAAAAATAATGAAGTAGCTCCCCAACAACTAAGGATGAGCAGATAAGAACGCGCCCCCCTCCGGAGAATCAAGAGAAGGACAGAAAACCACAAGGAGGAAGAGTTTCAGAGAAAGTTGTGTGCTCCGGCCCGATATTACTGTATCCACATTGTAATAATATATTATATGGCGGCCGGGTGACCGCAGCATTCGGCACCTTCCTCTGCCCTAGACTGGAGGCAATGGTGATGACACTGCTGGTATAGGTCCTTTATGTTACCCCAACTTTTTTTTTTTTAACTATTTATTAAAGAATTGTTCCATATAAACAAAGTTTACAAATCAAGTAACTACAACGGATGTGACCTAACCATGAAGCATTAATGGAAAAAGTAACAAAAAAAAGAAATATTCACAACCTGATGTGATTTGACATGAAGGATTAGTGGAAAAAGTAACAAAAAAGACCCCCAAAATTTCCACATAGGTAAGGATTTGGGATGTAATCAACAAGTTGCCACCTTTAAAATAAAAAGAAACAATCCAAGATCCAAAAACACTTGAAGAATCATTAAAGTTCTAAAAAAAAACCCAAAAAACTGCAAAGTTAAAGCTCAAATTCTAAATCCAAGAAATTCTTCTCATCGTGTGGCAATAAAAGTGATTACATTATTAGGATAGAAAAATGGCGACATCCATCGACAACATGATAAATACTAAGATGTAATCATAGGGAGAGATATATAAAGGATAGATAGATAGATAGATAGAGGGATAGATAGATAGATAGATAGATAGAGAGATAGATAGAGAGATAGATAGAGAGATAGATAGATAGATAGATAGATAGATAGATAGATAGATAGATAGATAGATAGATAGATAGATAGATAGATAGATAGATAGATAGAGGGATAGATAGATGGATAGATAGATAGATAGAGGGATAGATAGATAGATAGATAGATAGATAGATAGATAGATAGATAGATAGATAGATAGATAGATAGATAGATAGATAGAAAGATAGATAGATAGAGGGATAGATAGATAGATAGATAGATAGAGGGATAGATAGATAGATAGATAGAAAGATAGAGGGATAGATAGATAGATAGATAGATAGATAGATAGATAGATAGATAGATAGAGGGATAGATAGAGGGATAGATAGATAGATAGATAGATAGATAGATAGATAGATAGATAGATAGATAGATAGATAGATAGATAGATAGATAGATAGAGGGATAGATAGATAGATAGAT